>NC_056546.1:3581605-3885696 GCF_910596095.1 Thunnus maccoyii
AGCATATTTTTCAGATGTTAAAACCCACTAGCTTTGTGCTAACTACTGCAACTGGAGGAAGTTCCTCTTCTTCTACTACTTCTGCCTCAAAACTCTCACCTTACTCAAAGGCACAACCTGGTGGCAGAACTCATACAACATATCCACACACATTAATACTGCATAAAATACAAAATTATGAACCCTAGATCCTGGAAAACATGTTAGATCAGATTATTTATTTTTGCTCAAACAGTTAATTAACGTGAAGTTAATTTATAAAGTTAATCAACCTGCATGATGTTCTTTAGTTTTATGTTGACATTCCAGATTGAAGTTGATTTACCCCCCCCCCCCCCCCCCCCCCACCACCACCACCACCCCCAAAAAAAAACAACAACAACAAAAAACAAGGTATGCACTGAACCATAACTAGCTGTATTTATGAATCCTAACCATAGCCGTCCCTAGTTGTAGAGACTAACTAACATGTGCAGTTCTCTCATGACATGGCTTTTCTCTCGTGTTTTAAGTGCTTCTTTCATGGTGACTTGACTTGTGACTTAATTGACTTTTCTTGCTTGACGTTTAGCGTTGACTTGACTTGGCTTACTTGAGTCTAAGTCACAGTGAGAGTCACAGTGATTTAAGACTTGCTTGAGCCTTTAAGGTTAAGACTTGAGACTTGCTTGTGACTTGCACATATGTAACTTACTCCCACTTCTGATATTTCTGAACATGAACTACTTGCTTCCAAAGCCACAAACCAGAGACGTAAAACTCAAATTTGTGATGTCATTCGGAATAAAGTCTGGAGCTGCTTCATAGATAATGAATGTGAAACTAATTTATATAGATTGGATAATCACATAAAATAAAAGCTTAAAGCTCTCAAGATACCATTAATGGATGTTAAAGGAGGGAAATTTGAATGTAATTTTACATATTTTTTCTGTGTTTTACATCCAGAAATCTGTACTTTGATGGGGAGTTCTTGTGGATGGATTGGATAATCCTATGAATTGTCTTCATTTAAATTAGGTAATTTTAAGGTAATTCTGCAATCTTTTTCATTTTTTGTGCAGATTTATACATTTGTTTAACATTCTAGCAATGTTTTATAATGATATTTTCTTTTTATTTTACAATGGTTGGACTGTAAAAATGTAGACAATGTCCAAAGTAAATATCCGTATTTTTAAAATAAATCTCTATAGAATAACTAAAGGTTTTTCACTGTTATTTGACGGTAAGTGTTTGGCAAATTTTGCTGCCAGACTTTTTTCTTCTTTTTTTTTTTTTTACAGTGTACATTATGTGCATCCTACACTATGCTGTTTATTCATCTTTGTTTAATTATATGTATATACAGTAGGCCTATATGTAGATGTTTAATGAGTGTATTCATGTGTAGAGGGGTAAAACACTGAGAACTGTTCATATTTGTTATCAAGGTTTACACAGAAAAAAGAACAATGCAGAATGGAGGCTAAATTATATTTATTGAGTAATACAAATATTTCTATTAGATTGTTCATAATAAGAATAGATCTGAGGCTTCACTACCTTTGACAGATATCATCTCCCATATGGTCTAGTGGTTAGGATTCCTGGTTTTCATCCAGGCGGTCCTGGTTCTAAAACTTTTCCATTGGGAGTTACATTAAAGCAGTTGTCAATAACAAAATAGAAATGTGTATGTGGGAGTACATAGCTGATGGTCCTACTTAGAGCTTGGTATTTGATTATCGATTGTACCAAAATGTGCATATTGTCAACAGTAAAAAAGAAAGATGTCCATTATCCTATGTGAGAAAATTCCATAAACAATTATTGCTCAATATTCCTTTGACGAAATTAAATAAGAATCTATAATACTTTTAGAAATATACTATACAATGTATAATATTGACTTAACTTAAGCATTTGTATTTATTAGTATGTAACTCTCTAATTTGTGTAGTTTTTCATATTTTATACCATTATTCCTTTTAAAGGGGCATCTAACTTTCCAGAAAACGATCAGTCTATCATTGTTTTTGTTACAAGAGCTAGTTGAGGAAATAATTTCCATCTTGACCACATGCACACAGGATACGAGACTGTCGGGTAGTAATCTGCTGCTACTGGTGAAATAATCCTGTTTTATCAGTGTGGGATCACTGTGACACACTGACTTCCTCCTGACATGGGTTATTTTAGACTTTGATCCTTTGACATCCATTTTCCTTCCTTTGTCGTTTAGAGAATGAAGGTTGTTAATGGGTGAAGATGACACAATATGATGCCTGTTTGGAACAAATAAGCAGACCTCAACCTTGAATCCCAATTCCATTAATTGCTTCTATTCTAGGCTACATTTAATGTGTGGATCATAATACAAAACTTTGTGGATCCCAGAGTGGAGATTTCACTCGCAGAAACAAAAAGCTTTTAATGCTGCCCAAAACTTTAGGTTAGATTGTAAAATTTTAATGTCAAACTGTTACACTTTTTATGCTGTATGTTATGCTGCTGTATTTCCTATGCCCTATGCTGCGTTTATATATGATAATGTTGAAAGCTCCACTATCAGTGACTGAGACAAACTCCACTCAAACCTACCTGTGACTAAATTATTTAATTATAATTGGTGATAAGTCAAAACATGGTTAAATGTCTTACACCATTTGTGTGGAACTTGCACAATATGTACTGAACTACATCTGAACTTTCAAGCGAGCCTAAACAAACACAAACAATCATCTAGGACATAAACAACCTGTAGAGAACCTGAGGCCAAAGGAGAAGCTGCAGTTTTCTGCACCTAGCAGACATCCCTACATTTGAACCTCAAACATGAAAAAGTAGAAGTTTCAAATGTTCCATGGAATGTGTTGTATGTGACAGTCAAAGAAAGGTCACTGATTCATGGTTAGCAAGTCATAAAACATCAGCATGTAGCTGGTAGATGTCCTGGTGGAAGATCATATATGGATGTAGGAATGTAAGAAGGTGGAGATGTATTGAAATAAAAAGAAAAGCCAAGAGAGACTGGGGGTCTCTCTCTGGGCTTCCTTTTTGGGTCGTCATTTGAGGTCCTTTTGCCAGTTTGCCTTTTTCTCTCTGCTTTAATTCTTTAATCTCTTTAATCTTAAATTTTTTTCTCAAGTTTTTGTATTTTACTTTACTCATTTTTGAAAAAAAAAACAAATAAAACTGGTCTATTTTTATACACTCCAATCAAAGTTCCTGACTTGTGCTCATCTCTGAGGTCTTCTGGTATCTCTGTCCAGGTCAGAGAGCACCCCCCTTGGGATATGGCTGACATAAGATTTAAATTTATTTAGATTCCAAATGTATAATGATATTTGCTAAGGATGAACTTGCAATGTTTCTTAATTAACAGAATTGTAAAGGTTTAGATTTAATGATTGAGATCAACCTGCTGCACATGTGATAGAGGTTTAATTTCCATATATAATCAGGTTGAAAGGTTTCTTTTAGGTGTTTAATTGGCTAAACTGTTAGGGCCAGGGCATCGAAGCTGCCCTATAAAACCGGGCCTCCTCCAGTGATGACCTGTTAGAAGGTCATCTTGGAGTGCTTGCAAACCTCCAACACCTATTTGCACCAATACACTTCACTGCGACCCGGCTGTCAGGCATTCATGACTAAATAAGCCCATTTAGAGTGGTTCAACAACAGCTGGTGATTATAGAAGCCAGGCTGAACTCTGGTTCCCTAAGCAAGGTTTGGATAGTCTCGCGTGTAGATTTTGGAATTGATAACTAGGTCAGAGGTAGAGAACAGTCGTCTGCCGGTGCCTTATCCACATTGGCAGGGAGTATCAGTTATCTGGAGGCAGAAACCATTACAATAAGATATTAAATATTAAGTAATGTATATATATATATATATATATATCATCAAAGAAGGAAAAAGAAAATCCTGCAATATAAATCTGCTGTATTGCAGGATTTTCTTTTCTTTTTTCCCCCTTTTTTTTTTTGGTTCAACATGTCAACAACATGTAGGCTACTTTATTGCATCTGTAAACAGGAAACAGCTGTAGGCTATTCCTTATCAAATAAATAGGCCTACAAGAAAAAAGGTAAACAAGCAATATAAAAAATGAAATGATGAATACCAAATAATTGTAAAATAATAATAATAATAATAAGAAGAAGAAGAAGAAGAAGAAGAAGAAGAAGAAGAAGAAGAGGAGGAGGAGGAAGAAGAATTAAAAAAAAAAAAAAGCAAGAAATACTCAGAAAAAATACATACATTTTAAAAAAGGAAAATGAAACTCATGGCATTTTAGTAACCCGGTGTTACACCGTATTTGGTGACCCATCAGATTCTGTGACCTGCAGTGTTGGAAGAAGTACTAAGATCCTTTACTTAAGTAAAATTATATATTAAATAAATTTAACAAAGTACATCATTAATACTGATGAGTCAATGCATAAGCAACATTTTATTATATAAGTAATTTTCTGCAAAATTACTTTAGTACCCTAAGTATATTTAACGGGTAATACTTCTGTACTTTTACTTAAGTAGGATTTTGAATGCAGAATTTTTACTTATAATTAAGTAATGTTACATCATGGTATTGATACTTTAACTTAAGTAAAGTATCTGAGTACTTCTTCCAGCACTGCAGGTCACCAAATTCGATGAAACACCGGAACTACACATCAGCAAACTTCGTTTCCTCTTCTCGAGTCGGCGATTAATAGCAGTCGGACCTATTCGACACACACAGCGCATGCGTAGAGCCCAATGTGATTACGAAAATGCCTGTTACATGACTGTTTTTGAGATAAATTCGTTGTAAACTTTGCATTAGGAGACACGCTCGGTGGTAAAATGACAAGTGAAGAAGAGGAGAGCAAGAGCAAGGTAAGAGCCGGAAGTAATGTGTCGTTGCTAGGAAACACGAAGCTTCCAGTTTTTAGAAGGTCAAGAGTTGCACAAACGTCCATTTGATTCATTACGTTTCAAATGTTATTCTCGATGGAGTGTCGTTAGGGTTATTTTGGCTGTCAGATCAGCTAAAAGCTAGAGGAAAAGCGAGCTCAGAGAATAGTCGTTTGTAAATGATTTTAAATCAAACATTTGTTTCTATCTGAGTTATGTGTTGACGTCCAGAGACGACAAGTTCTCAGCTTACTTTGGGAGAAATTAACTGAGTTTTTAATGAGCTAAAATTCAAGTAATGTAGCCAACTCAAGTGTTAAGTGTAGGGAGTCAGTAAAGCTAGCTAGCAAAAAGATAACCGTGGTCAGACATGATCGGTTTAGGCCAGATCCCGCTCGAAAATGTAATACTTAAAAATAAATTCGGGCACAGACACGGAGCTCAAATCGCTGATAGTGAGTGAAACAGATATTCTGAAACATGTTGTCCCAATGAAAAATTCGGCTCACAGTTTATTCTCATAATGGCACTACAGTACTATAAAACCTTGACCTTTTTCAGTGACTCCACCGGTCGCTAATGTCAGCCAAATGCACACTTTAAACTTTAAACTTTAAAGGACGGGTTCACAGTTTCTCAAGTCTATTTTAAAGCAGCTGTCAGGTGTCCATATGAACAGTGAAAGAGGTTTTCCTCGCTGTAATCATTCCTCATGGTCATACTGGCTATTAAAAGATCCCCTTCAAATGTGCTTTCAATTTAAGTGATGGAGGCCAAAATCTACAGTCCTCTTGTGCAAAAACGCATTAAAAGTTTATCTGAAGTTAATATGAAGCTTTAGCTGTCCAAATGATTTAAATCATATATTTCAGTTACTCTTTTCAGTGCCAAATATTTTTGTCATGATCCTTCCACTTCAGCTGAACAGTCTATGTTATTAAAAAGACTGTAACATTGAAAGATATCTACTTATTATGACTCATTTGGACGGCTGAAGCTTTATATTAGCTTCAGATAAACTTTTAAATCCATTTTTGCACAGAAGGAGGACTGTGGATTTTGTCCCCCATCACTTAGGCTACATTGTAAGTGCATTATGAAGGGATCTTCTAAAGGTCAGTATGAACAGGAGGAATGATTACAGCAAGAAAAACATGTTTCAGTGTTCGTTTTGGCTCCTGACTGTAATTTTAAGTCAGACTTGAAATATTGTGAACCCATCCTTTAACACTTGTTTGAAGGTAGTTTTGTTTGGTGTATCAGCTCTAATGTCTTCGATGAGTAGGCCTAATTGATGAGTTGACATAATACTCATATTTAAATACTTAAATATGAGTATTATATAAACTTTCATGGTTCAGCAATTAAGTATTCAAGGAAAACTTGTGCCCTGGTTTATCTCCAGAGATAAAGAACACATTCATACAGTTAAGACAAATTACAGTATGACAACAATAAATAAAGATGCTCATGCTGAAATTATTGAAATAAATAGTCACAAATAATTATGGGATATTACTAGTATAAAAAGAACATATTATGTTTCCGTGAACTGGAAATATGAATTTATGTCTGAGTTTTACATGCAAGAAAAAAAAGTCACATCTGGGGTCTAATTCTGTCCCTTTGTGTTCTCTCTCTCCATCTGTCTGGGTTTCAGGGATTTAGGCTGCTGGGAATTCTGGATGTCCAGAACACTCCATGTGCCAGAGAGGCCGTCCTGCACGGAGCTGGAGGCTCACTAACAGCTGGCCTGCTGCACTTTCTGGCCACCAGTGAGTTGAGCCTGAACATTTTTTTTTTAACTACTCTATTAAGACATTGTTTGAGTTCATTGACAACATCCACACTGGGTTCACAGCCCAAATTTAATCATGTTTCAAGTGTTCAAGTGTGCATTCGTGACAACTAATCATCAGAAGTTTTGCATAATTGTGATTCATGAATGTAAAAAGAAAGTAAGCATAATAATAATAATAGAAGGAAGAGAAGGAAAAAAAGACAAGATAGATTTTTTTTAATGTGTAGTCAATAAAAGTGAAGCCAGACAGCATCTATGAATAAGAAAAGATAGGTGAGGTATGTTATGTGTACATGTCTACAACATTTTGTCACATGAATGCACATCCACCCATCTACAAATATTTATTCAAGCTTAATTCAAGTATTGAGTAAATAGGAGGCATCCTGAAATTTTCTTAATACATTCTGTTTCCATTTTCACACCAATCCAATATGGGGGCATTTCATGTCTTTATTTAATAGACTATTAGTCGGCAGATAAGCAGAAATGAGGAGAAAGAGAGATGGGAATGACATGCAAGAGGAAGTAGACCGTGTTCTTGTTCTAGTTCCATGTTCTTCTCTTTAGATGTCCAAACATTTGCTTGGCGTTGTATTTTAGAAGCTCGATGTCGATGTCTTTGATAAATCAGCCAGCAAGTCCCTCCTGTATTTGGATGAAAACTGCCCACGCCTCCTGTTTGTGACACTAAGAAGCAGTAGATATTTAACTTGGCAGAAGAAGGTTATTTGAACTCTGAAATGAATTTGTATGGTGTTTGAACTCTCAGCAGCAGTCTGTCCTCTTGTCTGCAGGTCGGGTGAAGAGGTCTTTCGACGTGGGATTTGCAGGTTTCATGCTCACCACAGTTGGATCCTGGTAAGTCTTTATGTTGTCTTTACGCTCACATGTCTTTTACTGTCTGACCACAACGAATACTTTGTCATATCAGGTAATCTGTTATTTGATTATTGCTTAAACCACATCAGGAAGCTACCTTTTAATGGGATTTTATGCTCACACAAATCTAAAATGTTACCCAAGCATCATGCGTGTCCCTGAAAGCTAAATTTCTGCTATTTCCAGTGACCAGAAACCCTGTCATGTCTCCCTCTAGGTTATACTGCAGGATGAGCAACGCTAAGCTTCGTGTACAACAGAGGATGATCCAGGACGGCATCAAGAACAAGGTCGTCTATGAAGGGACCGTCCTGGACCCTACAAACAAACCCCAAGCAGAAACACCATCAGGCCCTTCGTGACCTCCAGCGCTGAAACTCCTCCTCGTCCTCCTCCTCCTCCTCCTCTTCCTCCTCTGTCAGGGCTCCGAGGAGACGAGAGGACTCTTGTCAGCTGTCACTGTCATATCCTGTTGTTGCGTTTTCCAAAAGACTGACTTCACCTGCACAAATAATGGAATGAAAAAAAAACAGTTGTGTTTTGTTGGTTCTGTTTTGTTTTTTTTTTCTTTGTGGGTTTTTTTTTTGTCTGACAGGAAACAGCAAACCCTAAACAATTGACGTCATATTCCAGCCTGTCCACATATGGACTTTTTGACTGAAAGAGTAAGCTGTTCCTAAAATGCACCCTGATCCTGAAATAAAAATGTTTGTGAACCAAATTTACCAGTTAAATCCTCAATACCTGAAATTCTGAGATTCCAGTGACTCATTCAGTGTTCATTATTTACACCAATCAGACACTTAATAGTACAAGGAAGTTGAGAAAACTACTAGTGTGATGTCAGACTGTTGCTGTACATCAGATACTGCCGCTGTATGTAATCTGCTGTGCATTTAAAACAGCCTGAGCTACTGTACTGATAATAAGTCATAAAAATGGTAGAAAAAAATAACTCTGCTTAGATAACAGGTACAATAAGGGTTAAGCAACACAACACGGGGTTGAAAATGGCAATATATATTGACAGCGTACTGATTTAAACAGAAAAAATACTATCCAGTTTTAAGTCAGACTGCATCCCTGCAGAGGTTGAAACCACATTATGGCCTGAGATGTTTCCATTCAGATGTCTTTTTAATTTAAAAAAAAGCATGTGAGGTAGGGTATGTATCAGAAACACATCTCATCTGTGAAATATGAGTTTAAGTGCTGTGAATCTGAACTGTTTGTCTGACTGACCTTAAACTGTATTTATTTTTACTATTTGTTCTGACTCTCTGTAATTGTGAAGCCGTTTCAAAAGGTAAATCAGAACTGAATCATTATGATAAACTTGTGCTAAAGTGCTCTAGAAGTAGTAATAAACAATAAAGAACCAGAATTATTAATTAATTAAATAGCTGATGTGTAGTCAGTGATGTCACAGCAGGTGTTTGTGCAACATGCTTGGAGTTGTCAACCTCCAGATGGTTGTGCAGCAACGATTATGTGACTCAGTGATGAATCAGCCTTGAAATTCACATGGAAGCCTGATTATTTCATCACTTAGTATTTAAGCAGTAAATGTGTGGAAAATAAATTGTGAAACGAAATGAAAAAAATGACTCGAGTAAGTTGATTGTCATATTTGATATTTATTCAATTCAGAAGGTATCAGTTAATTGAAACAAAGATCTGCAGGATCAATAGAAGTTATTATCAGCAAATTGAGAAAGGGATCCACAGTATTGAGACTGCAGCTGACTCAAAACTATAAATCCCTGCAGGCCCCAGGTAGGAAATCATAACAACTCAAATCATATTTTTTTTATAATATGGTCTTATTCTTTTCTCCCTGCATGTGCCCCCCCCCCTTGGTTTCCTAATTAGTCAATTCAAGTGTATGTCTTATCACTGCTATGCGGACGACACACAGCTATACTTCTCTGTCAATTCAAATGACCTTAGCAAATTCTTCACCCTGCAAGACTGCCTAACAGCTATCAATGACAGGATGTTGGATAACCTCCTCCAACTTATCCCTGACAAAACAGAAGTCCTTATTATCGGCCCTGAGAGCATTTATGAAAAAGTACAGCAGCATATCGGTCCATTAGCAGTAAATGTTAAGCAAGCCTCAAAAAACTTGGGAGTCTTCTTTGACTGACACATGAACTTTGAGTACCACATAAAGAAAGTGGTACAATCCTGTTTCTTCCATCTAAGAAACATTGCAAAAATCAAAGCCATATTATCCTTTGAAGATCTGGAAAAAATAATTCATGCTTTTTTGTCCTCCCATCTTAATATTGTAATTCACTTTTCACAACCCTGAGTCGTTCTTCTGTGTCTCGGCTCCAGTTGGTCCAAAATGCAGCTGCCAGACTGCTAACTAATACACAATGTAGGACACACATCACACCAGTGTTGGCCAACCTACATTGGTTACCAATAGAATGCATGAATTGATTTTAAAATTCTTTTAATTACCTATAATGCACCACACGGGCTGGCCCCGCTCTATATCTCTGAGTTATTGTGTCCCCTGGCCACAGTGAGATCACTGAGCTCTACTGATCAGTGCCTTCTGGCTGTCCCGAAATCTAGGCTCAGGACCAAGGGTGACCATGCTTTCCACCTCCCACCCTCTGGAACCGTCGTCCCCTAGTAATAAAAAATGCAGTCAGTCAATAGTTTTAAGAAGCTCTTAAAAACTCACCTGTTTCGTAATCACTTTATCTCGTAATGTGTGATTGCTCTCTGTGTCGCTTTCACTGTTTTTATTGTTGTATCTGACTTCCGTGTAGTTTTTATGGTTTTATTGTTTTTATATTGATATTATGTGTTGTTAAACTTTTTATTTGTTTTTCTTTGTTTTTTCTCTTTTATTCTATTTTATTTTTCTCTCAATTGTTTGCATTGTACAGCACCTTGTAACTCTGGTTTTGAAAGTTGCTTTATAAATAAAGTTTACTTACTTACTAATAATTCTCTGAATTGTTTAACAGCTCAGCTGTAATGGTGCATAACCTCTAACTGCTTAACTTGTAGTGTTTTGTGATTGATCTACACAGCGGACACTGTGCCTTTGACCCTTTAAGCTCCTTATAAGGAGTTAGGTATAATCATAAAGATGTAGGAGTGTAAATAGATGTTATATTTTCTGTAAGTCACCCTGGATTAAGTATGTTGGTAGTGTATCATTTTACCCAGGTTTGGTGTGCTGTTGTACAACTGAACAGCCAGCAGGTGTCACTACGTCCTTGAGCTCAGTCCCTGCACAAATCTCTCATCCAGTCCCACACTGTACCTGTGACGGGTTCAAGAATCCTGCTAAAGAAAGTGAAACGTGGTAGAAGATCTAAGTCCTTGTTCAGTCTCATCTAGAACAAAAACAAAATTCAACTTTCATGATGTCCGTGTGTTTTTACTGGAGGCAGACACCAAACAGCTTCACTCCTCATATGACTTTTTTTTATTTATCCCCTTTGTCAGCCACTTTCTATTACTGTAGATTAAATTCTGCACATTCCTCCTTTTTTACATAAACAGAGAGAAGAGAAACTTTAACAGACTTTCATCTATTTTAAAAGAAAATTTGCAATAAAGACATGGTGCAACTAATGCAGACACAACAGTAGCCACACTTTGTGCACACTCTCTTTTAAAACAGACATTTACATGAGTATAATACTTCATCCATTCACAATTTCTGTCCACCATCTAACCCAAGTTCTACATTTTAAACAGGAAGGTACTCAGATTATTGTTTTCATCCCAAGAATATACAGTATTTTCTGTGTTTATGTTTGAACAATATTGTGCCAAAACAATATAAGTCTTTAATAGTGCAGACATGGAGCAACATTAGTATTCATTTGGAGTGTTGTTTGTGTCCACATGATGAACGTGTGTCCAATATTTAATCTCTTTTTCGCTCTGGTTTGATCTCCACCAACTCCCGAGGGAAATATCTGTCTCTTTAGCTGCTAAATGTTCCACTATGTTCACTAGCTAGTCGCTAACTTTGTTCATCTGCATAAAAAAGAAACTATGGGAGCAGTCAGAGTGAATCAAAACAAGAAAACCAAAAGAATGAGCTGAAAGAAGCTAAAAAGCTTTATAGAGATGAGGGGAATTTCAGAATAAACCTATAAAAATACTGATTATAGCCAGTTTAAGCTCCTAATTCATTGGAAACGCAACATGAGGGAAAAGCTGTGGCCTTCAACTGAGTAATTTCAAAACACATGAATAAATTTAACAGCCTATAGTGTAGCTTCCACGCTCAAACCTGAATGGAGGTGTGCTCTACCACAAGACATCATGATGACTGTGGGCAGCGAACAAGCACACAAATTTGCAAAAAGGCAGGAGCCCTTAGTCAGTTATGCAGCACTGATTCTATTCCTTAAACTGACATTTGCCCTCTTCAGAGCTTCATGCAGCAAGAAGGCACAGCTTGAAGCTCTTCAGATGAATCAGGAGCTTAAAGCGGCTATAATCAATACTGTTAAAGTCAAGAAATCAATGCTGCATACCCGTCAAAGTGCTCCTTGGCTCTTTGCGAGTTTGTGTGCTTGTTCGCTGCCAACAAAAAGAAATAAAAATCCAGTCAAGCATAATCTGTTGTACAATTTCCAACACAAATATTGGAAATTTTATATAATACTAAGCCTCACTACGCCGGTAGCCTACTGCATACTTGGATTGCTCAAACTCGTCACCAAACTAACCGTCAATCAGAGGACACAGGAAGCAGACAGAGCAGTGTCCTTTAAAACAATACTTGCTTGTGTAGTCTTATTATAGAAGACCTTTATCTCTATCTCTGTCCCAGGGTCCTTTTGTTCCACCAGAGCTACTGGCACACCGACAAATCAGGAGTGAGATGTCACCTCATATAATATCACAAAGATATGTTGTTACTTGACTTAGAGTGACACGGACATCAGGAAGGAGGGACAGGGGGGACAGTCCGGACATCTGTCACAGCTCTGCATGCCACACAGTCCTGTGTTGAATTGTCAAGCAGAGGGAGGCTATTTTTGTGCATCATCATGAGCTGGGAGGGCATATGAAGTCAGATAGGCTTTAAACAAATGCAGGGTTTGATTACTAAACTGATTATATCCATGTTTGGTTATATATCCGTGCAGATTTTGATATTTGAAAAAACAGTAATACTTCTGTCATTACCATATAAATGTTATAAATGTTGTAATGACTTCAAATGCTAATATTAATCAGTGACGTGATAATCTACACTGGCAGTTGATAAAAGAGAGTGGGTATCTTATACTTGTAAATATTTTTTAAACAGTCTGCACGCCAAATTCTAGTATTTCAACCTGGGTGTATTTTTCCATTACGACTTAGTCATGATAACATTTTACTACCCTGATAAGGAAACAACACTGACGTTTTCTCTCCCTTCATCCATTCATTTTGAGTCACTGAACAAATCAAAGATCTTGGCTGTGACTGAGAGGCCTGGAACGAGGCCAACGTTTTACTTACCACCTCTGCTGTAGACATTAAGGACTTTGACCAAAAAAAAATCAAGGCAAGCCGCATAACCCTCCTACATCTTTAAAAAAAACCCTAACAGATATAATCTCAAACACTTGAGTATGAACACCAGTAAGCACAAAGTAGTCTACTAGAAATTTCTCTAGCTGTTACAGCAGGTCTGCAGCAATAAGCAACAACAGGAGTCTCCATTTATAGTTTTTCTTTTATCATAGTGGCAGTCAGTGAAAACACTGTGTAATTTTATTTTTGGAATTTAGAAACTTAGACACAAACTATCTTTTCATGCATCACTCCAACATCTATCTACAATATCTACAACAAAGGTGGTGGGTATAATGTTACTATGACTAACAGTCATAATAAATGCATCTATGACAATAAGACCTAGGTTGAGAAAAAGTGGAATTTCATGGATCATTTAAGGTATTAAGGCAGGATGCTGCTCTACAAAGTTGCTGTGGTGATAAATTGAGAAAAAGTTTCATATGAAGCATTTAACTGGGATCTCTGCCATCTGGTGGTTACAATTTTCCAACATTAAAAGTGATGTAAAGGCCACATTGACCCTGACATGAAACTCGAAATATTTCAAGACAGTAAAACAATAATGTACAAGTAAAAAAAATAATCTAATGGCAAAGACAGGTGGTTTATTTTAAATTAAATGATTATATTACAAATTCCAGGTCACTGAAGCTCATTTGCTCCAATGTAATCTGTTTTGCTCTGCCTTCATTACATCATAATTTAATCAGTTGGCCTTCAAGGAGAAATAGCCCATCGTTGGGCTGTTAAAGCAGCTCTGCTGATGTTTCTACGTATTCATTCAGCAGTGGTGCAGCATACTGAGAGGATTAACCACATGGATCATGGCAAAAAAAAAAGAAAATTTACACCAAGATTGAATAAAATGTTTTTATTTTAACATTGAGATTGTTTTCAACAATACTTTCATGTAACCAGTAATTGTTTTATATGCTGTAGCCTGCACTAAAATCAAGACTTTAAACAGTGTTCGAACAAATTTAAAATTGCCTTAACTGCTGGGCACAGAACAAAGGGCAGAAGGGTTCAGGGTCCCCCAAAGTCAGAATCTGTTTACCGTTACTGCTGTTAAAAGAGTACCCCACTGATTTAACATTGCATTCCTATAAAATTATCGGACACACAATGGACAGCTTTTAAAAGGATGGAAATGTAGCAGATTTCACACAGCTCCTTCTGGAGCCACAAAAGGTTTTATACAGCTTTTTTTTTTTTTTCACATATGCAGTAGTACTCCCCAACACCAGCAAGCAGACTTTGATGATCACATTTTTTCCAACATAATATAGCTGCTTAGTGTACCTATTTTAAAGTTAACAGATGAATTTAAGAATGCTTTACAACAGAAAAAAAACTCTGCTTTAAGAAAGAATAACCTGCACCACAAGTTTTTTTTTTTTTTTTTTATGGTTTACAATAATATTTCGTATAGTGTCTCATAGTATTGTGTATAATATGTGGAAGCTTTGAGAAGACCTTAAACTGCCCTTCCTTCACCTCCATGAACTAAATACTGAAGTTCAGATGTAGTTTTCAACCAACAGCAGCACTCTGGAGTTGAGGTTACAGTAAAGGGAAATGTTGCTAAAAAGACTAACTATGTCTTATACAGTAATCCGTCCATGCCTGAAAGTATCACTGCTGCATAAAATTGCAGAGAAAATGCTGAGCTCTTAAAACAAAGAGCATAGCTTTTATTTTTTTCCATTTATGCTATATATAAAAGTATACAAAAAATCAAAATATACTGTACTATAATTAAGTGTGTCATTACACATTGCATACATTTGTTTTTGAACCAGTATGTACATTTTAAAAATATATAAAAACTTATTTGAAATGAGGTTTCTTACTTAAATTGCATTCATAGCTCTTACCTAACATCTTGATTCTAACATTGGTTCGCACGCTTCATCGTTTTCATTTTGTTCTTTCAAGCTCTCGTCTTTAGTGTCGGATTTGGCGCCACCTTGTGTTTGTGCCGAGTTCAGAGCTTTCACTTTAAAAACATCCCATTTCTCAGGAATAAGGCCTTTGCTGAAGAGCAGAGACGCCAGATAGGAGAACAACAAGATGGCCGCCACAGCAGAGAGCATGCAGATGGTTCTGATTGGGGAACGCTGGATGTAAACATCATTTACAAGGACGCATCCTGGGAATCGGATGATGGGCGGTATCCCCAGCAGCGGCTCACCACACAGCACCCTCAACAGCACGCCCACGATGCAGCCCAGAACTGCCCCGTAAGCGTTGGAGACTTTGAAGAAGAGGACGCAGATGAGCTGAGGGAGCATGAGGGTGTAGGTGAGGTCAGATCGAAGCATCCAGATCATCAGGACGCTGTTGTCCAGGAAGGTGAGAGACGTGCCGGCCAGCCCAACCACCACCACCGACACCCGGATCACCCACTGGATCTCCTGCTCTGATGCCTGGAGAGAAGACCCGTCTTTTTTCAGTGACATAATAAAGTAATTTTAAAGAGTCCGGAGACATGCGCACATCTTCTGCATTGGCTCAATACATAACCATTTAACAGTTAATACTGATAGAAGTGTTTTTAAAATGTTGTGCATATAATGTTGTAATAATAATAATAATAAACTTTATATATACAACACCTTCCAAAACAGTTACAAAATGTTTTACATGGGTACATTTTAGCACAACCAAATAAAAGTATAAAAGTTCAGAAAATTAGGGAAATTTTAGTGATTTTTACTAAAATTGTTAATGCATACATCAAAAAATACACTTACATCTTTGTCCTGATATGGCTGGTGATTTTCTATATTTTTCTTATTGTCAACAAATCTCATGTGGAGAGCCATACCAACAATGAACTGATCAGGCTTTGAACACAATACTTAATAAACTACTTAGTAAGCAGATTAATTCATTTTTGGTTTGGCTCTGCATGTGACATTTGTTGACAATAAGAAAAATATAGAAAATTGCCAGCCTTAACCTTTAACAGTTATCTGTGTGATCTTTGTTCCTGAGTTCAAAGTATCTTCACTGATAACAACAATAATAATAATAATAATAATAATAATAATAATAATAATAATAATTCACTGATAATGAACAGCAGATTAGAATATGAATATACCTGTTGGGACTTGTGCTGCTGACCCAGTGACATAATGGATCAGGGACTAAGAGGATTGTGGTTTTAAGTCTCGCTTGTGCACCTGCTTCTAAACCAGCTGAGCCATCAGGTCTTTCTGAGCTGCATCAGCTCTCACACAGAGAATAATTAAATATGAAGTATCAGATGAGAATGTTTGCTGATCAGATTCATAATTCATAATTACAAATATGAATTCTTTGAGTTTCCATGCAGTACTTTTTGAGTTTTCGGAAAGTGTTTTCCTCTACACATCCATCCAGGTGAATTTTCTGCAGATTCTTCCATCAGTCTGTTCTTTCTCTCAGTGTTTGTCTGTGCTCATTGCTACAGAACATGCAGTACTGTACAGTACCGGCGTTATTAGAGCCAAGCCACAGAGTGTGCAGAGAGAGAAGGTTGGGGCGGGTGGACGGGGCAACTAAATGTCAGACTTAGACACGAGAGACTGCTGTTTGTTTCTTTTTCCTACTGACACTTGGTTTCTGTTAACCATGACTGCAATCAATCTGTTAACCGAGAGTTTGTTACTGCAACCATGATGATGATGATGGTCCCCTAAACTAACTGAAGTAGTAATTTTAATCCAAACTATGATCTTTTCCAAACCAAGTTGTTTTTGTGCCAAAACCTAACAAGTCACATCATAAAAACGTATTTATTTGACAAACAGTGTTGTCTTGTTGATAAGGGCGATCTGTTTAGTGAAGTTAAAGTCGAAAATTCACATTTAAGACTTAAGTAGGGCTGCAACTAACGATTATTTTCACTATTGATTCATCTGCTGATTACTTTTTCCATCAATCGTTCGCTCTATAAAACATCAGACAACCTTGAAAAATGTCCACAACAATATCCTAGAGCAAACAGTGACATCATTAAATGTGTTGTTTTGTCCAATAAACAATCCAAAACCCCAAAATATTTTATTTACTACAGTGTAGGACCAAGAAAGGCAACAAATTCAGCAAATTAGAGCCATCAGATCTTTGGCATTTTTGCCTGAAAATAGTTGTAGATTAATACTCTTTCAATCGACTAATTTTTGCAGCTCTAGACTTAAGATTAAACATCTTGTAGAAGTTACAAAACTACCGACTGTGATGGTTTTACTGGGTCAGATGACTGAATGTTTGAGTAAAAACACTCTTTGTCTCGTATGTTTGAGGAGGGTTTTCACCTCTCCTGTCTTCTTCCTCACCTGGGGCCTCAGGATGTTCTTGTAGATGTTGGAGGTGAAGATGGAGGCTGCAGACAGCAAGGCAGAGTCAGTCGATGACATCACAGCGGCTGCCACAGCCCCGATCCCAATAATAGAGATGTAGGTCGGGGTGAGATATTGCAGGACGATAGGCAGGATGAGACCCGTATCCCCACGTTCATATGGAGACGGAGAACCATAAGTGGTCAAGTTCCAGTCTGAGGAACACAAAGACAGTTTGACGGACAGCCGAAAAACAACAGCACAAACGTACAGATATGCATGAATAATATCACAAATTACAAGTTCAATTCCTTTCAGTTCTTCATGCTTGCTTGTAAGTTTCACCAGCAATTATTAACTTATATTTTTGAATTTCTGGACGTATAAATCTTAATTACAAAGAGGAAGCGCAAATGACACTGACATGACATTTTCTGGTTTCCTGATTGTCATTGTGTTGTTCTGCCTCTGACTTTCACTTCTTTTTTTATTTTTTTGCATTTAAAATTTCTCACATTCTGTTCACACTATAATGTGAATGAATTAAATTTGATTAACTTTGATTAAAATTGAAAAACAGCACCACAGATGTGAACTATAAAATGTGATTTAGTTCACTATAGATTAACCTGGAAAAAAAAAATAGATATTCATTTTCTAAAATGTTGGTCTCCAATAGCAACAGCGGAGTATGTGGTGCAGTTACATGAGATACAAAAGCAGCAATATCTACAGTACCCGTATGTAAAAGAATGCAAAGACTTAAATGCAATATTTTCCAATTTTAATCACTAGAAAACATATGAGCCAATTGGAAGTGTCAAATTTTTTTTAAAAACCTAGCGGTGTGGTTATGTTTGTTCCAGAGGAAGAGCTTTTGCCGCCTCTTGTTTAGCTTTGGCATAAAACACCACAGACTTGCTGGTTAAGCATATATGATCTGCAGTACATTTACACTGTATTACAAAACTTCTTTTGGTACTGAAGTGAAAATCATTCTCTCGCTGCCATTTTAAACCATCATCCCTGTTGCGTTTTTTTTTTTTTTTTTTCCAGCCCTGAGCAAATTTAAACTTTCTGGTTAATTCTATGACGGTATGAGTCACACCTGTTGATGCAGCCACTGCACCGAGGAGTATGGGAGGGATGCCTAATGTGGGAACGATGAACGCAGCAGTGAAACACGTGATCTTGGCTGTAGCTGAGGAGGAGGCTGACAGCGTCCTCTGGTGGAAATTCTGAAGCCCCAAGTTCCCCAAACCCTTTAAAGGAAAGAAGAAAGAAGAACGGAAATCAAGACATTAAAGGAGGAAAATCTGGAACAGTTTTTCTGATGCAATGACAAATCAAAAGCAAATTTTACAACGTATCCCATTCAAAGCTTCATCATCAGGTTATCTATATTAACGTTGTTTTCTATTACTTTATATTTGTATGTGTAATAATGTGATTATGTTTTTCTTGTGTCATTCAAAATGAGCAAGAGATAAGTCACTTCTGACTACCATCTTTCTTTGCTTCCTGTTCCTGCACAGCATCTATATACTGACTTACTGTTAGTCACAGTGACTAATGTTTGTGTTTCGATCAAAAGATGATGTACAACATGTTAATTAGTGAGATTTAGAAGGGTTAGTGGGTGTATTTTTGAGAGAGATGAGCTAGCTGTTTCCCCCTGCTTCTAGTCTTGACGCTAAGCTAAGCTAATTGGCTCCCGGCTCCGTACTTTAACATATAGACATGAAAGTGAAACTGATCCTCTTATCTAACTTAAACTGTGTTTTCATTTTGCAGCAGACCAAATGTTTTTTGATCCAGATTAACAGAAGTGTTTTAGGGTTCTGGAAATACCTTCAAAACTGTGGTACTGTTGTTGAACCACCTTAGTTTGAGAAAAATCATCAGGGATTTATCTTTTAATAGTCATCTCTGTGACCTAAATTTAACAGAACATGAGAGGCTCAAACTGGAGCAGCTCAAAAACGCTTACCTCAAAAACTCCACCTCCTCGTATGGAGCTCTCACATACAGTATACAGTATACAAATATATACATAGTACTTCAACCAAGCTTATTAACAGATTCAGCAAGAGCATGCATCTATACAGTAAACAACAGTTTTGCAAATATTGGGAGTGGATTCATTAAGATAAAACAGCTGGTGACGCTTTTTTTCCAGGCAGGGCCATTAAACCATTTCAGAGGAAGCCAATGCAGCAATATGATGTAATTAAAAGACTGCCATTCAAACCTCAAATGCTGGAAAATGTATGAAATGTAGTAAAACATGATGGAAATATGTATTAATAAGAGGAGCGTTACAGTCTCCTCATCGCTCCACACAGATCTGATGCACCTAGCGTTTCATGACTTGACAGCAATTTAGTGTATACATTAGCTAGCTGTCAAAGTTCCATTTTGCAACTACTTCATGATTTTTTTTTTTTTTTTCTGCAAGTACTATGCAAACAGGAACCCTAAGGGAGCATGTTCACATATCACCTACTTGCGCAACACAGATCACAGTCAAATGAAACAGAAAAAAGGATATCATTAGCAAAAAGCAGAGATGCCAACTTCACAGTTGGATACTCCCCAGACCATGTCCGGAACATGATAAACTGTCCGTGAATTCAAATAAACAGTGAGGGAGGTTGGAGGAGAAAATCCTTATTGGAGGCCTTAAACAAGCTTCGTCATGAACAAACTGTGTGTGATATTAGGTTAGGTTTTCTAGTTTCCATGAGAACCCTTCCAGCCTTACCAGCAGTAAAAAGTTATCGATCCACCTCCAGGCTCTGTCTGCCTCCAGAGTCCCGACCCACGGAGACTGGAAGGTGTAGTTGTAAGCCGTCTCGGTGATGTCCACCACAGCGGGGCACATCAGGGCGAAGGGGACACACAGCCACTAAGAAAAACAATGACCTTTAGTGAACTACAGTACACTGACACCCAACCTTTCAGACTGCCAACACAAGGAAGAATGTTAGCAGACAGGCGTCTCTCACTGAGGATATATTAAAGGGGTCTGAGACACTTATCTTCACAGAGGACTTCAGGTAAGACCAGCAATAGCAAGTGGTGTTCATTTAAATTAATCCTCTTTAAACCTGCATGAACTGATTTTTTTGTTCACTTGTTCTCAGCAGAAAACAAGTAGTGAACACAACACTGACATATGTTGAACTTGCTGGCAAACAGTTGCTTATTTCCACATCTGGCAGTTTAAGTTATAATCTTGAGCTTTCATTTAAATAAATGTCTGTTAAGCCCCTATCTATCACCGAATGAGGTAACACAATAGTGACTAAGCCTTTGCATTTGCAGTAGTATGATTATTACAAACCAGATGTCTACGACGACTTTCCCGCCATGCATTCAAATGAGCAGAGCTGACGCAACAGACTCACTCTTCATTCACTTGTGTGTGAAGCGGCTTATCTTTTTTTTTTATCTAAAAGCTTTTTTCTTAATAGCTTTTTTACAGTAACTGTCTCTCCTGTGCTGCACGCACAGAGGGCTGAGCCTCGCCCCTGGGTGCTCCTCAGAGCAGAGGAGAAGAGACAAAGTAGCGCAGCCATAAATGACAGCAAAACACAGTAGAGACTCTGACCCTGAGCTGAAATGAAAGGAGTGCACATAAATTAGGTAAATAATCACAAATGATCAGTCTCTGCTGCGTTTTGCTGTCATTTATGGTCTTGCCATATCCTCTCCTCTCCTCTCCACTCGTGTTTTAGCGAGGGCTGCACACACACAGAAGGAGCAGAGGACAGTGAACCAGGTGATGTACTTGAGTTGACGACAACTACACTCGCTATGTTACTGTAAGTGCAATGAAAGCTTCACAAGTAAAAAGCCAATAAAAGTAATTTATTAATGTTATCCGTACAAAAGAACAACACACCTGCAATTACCACTTATCGCCATATGGTGCCGTTAAAGAGACCGAAACAGAGATCTTTGAGATTATAACTTTAAGGAGCAACATTATCATTCATTTGGAGTTTGTTTCTGTCCACCTACTGAATGCAAGTCCAATATTCACTCTCTTTTAACTCTGTTTATACTCTCTACCAACTCCTGAGGGAAATATCTGGCTCTTTAGCTGCTAAATGCTCCACTATGTTCACTCGCTAGTCTACAGCTAACTGCGTTTGTTTGGTGCTGAGCAGATAGTTTACAGCGGGTCTTTTTACAGAGCTTTTTCTCTGAAAACAGCTGCCTGCTGCAGCTCAAAACGATGCTATGAGAGCTCTGAGAGTGAATCAAAACAGTAAAGTTGCAGCCAGAGAGCTAAACAATAAGCTGAAACTCGCTATAAAGCTCCGTAAAGCCAAGGGGAAGCTGATAAGAAGAGTCGCTGATAATTCTCTGTAGGTTCATCACTACGAGCCACGTCTCTGACATTACATATTGTGATTTAATTGTCATAAGAAATTTACTCCAAAATGAGTTCAAAATGCCAAAATTTAAAATTACATTTAAAACTAAATCTATGATTAAAACTGAAGTAGCTAAAGCTTCTAACATAAATCCTTAAAGGAACGGCTCAGCATTTTTGGAAATGCATTTATTCACTTTCTTGCCAAGAGTGAGATGTGATTGATACAATTCTCGTGTCTCCGCTTTAATTATGTAGTTAAAGCCTTGAAATAAAGACTGGAAGCAGGGGGACACAGCTAGCCCAGCTCTCTCTGAAGTACAAAAATATGCAAAACCTCTGAAGTGCACTTTTAATGGATCGATCCATGACCCCCAAGACAGCTAGGTAATAAATTAGGAAGCAGGAATAGCAATAACTCACCAAGCTGATGAATATGAGGATGAGCTGTATAATGTCTGTGTAAGCCACAGAGTAGAGACCTCCCATTAGTGTGTAGGTGATGGCCACAGCAGCTGAGATCCAGATGCTCACAGTGTAGGACAAATCCAGGATCACACTCATGGTAACACCTGTTAAATCCATATAAATTTTTGTTTTATACATACTGTCTATATACATACTGTATTTACACTTTTGAGTTACTTGTCAGAATGTTAAATTCTAATGTTTACCTTCTTTGATTGGACCTGATAACTTGCAGTTGATCAGTTTATTGGTATCATCTTTCACCAATATATGACTTTTGACCATCATGTTACTAAGCTCGTCTAGTCCTGTTTTCTTCAGCTAAGAAATATCACAAAAAATCAGATGTATCTTGTCTTCTACAGATCTAAAACTATTAATTCATACTTTCATTTTCTCCTGTCTAGATTATTATAATTCCCTTTACATGTGCCTCAGTCAAGCTGCTCTAGATCGTTTACAGTTGGTTCAAAATGCAGCTGCCAGGCTATTAACTAGAACTAGCTGTAGGTCCCATATTACTCCTGTTCTCGCATCCCTCCACTGGCTTCCCATAATATCCAGAATAAACTACAAGATCCTGTTGATAACATACATGGCACTGTCTGACCTTGCCCCCGGTTATTTTTTCTGATTCCTCATTCCATTCCGATCCTCAAATCTCAGCCTTTTATTCATCCCTCGCTCCAACTGCAAAACAAAAGGCGACCGCGCCTTCGCAGTTTTAGCCCCAACCCTCTGGAATCATCTTCCCCAATCACATCACATTTGCTTATCATATCACATTTGCCAAATCTCTGACCTGTTTTAAGTGGCTTGTAAAAACCCATCTTTATTGGTAAGTCTTTTTATAGATCTCCATCCCTGTCGTATGTTTTGGTCCATTTTAGTTTGGTCTGTTTCTCATTGTGCTGTGTTTTATATTGTGATTTATTTTACTTTGTTTGTATGTTTATTCGTTTTTGGGGTTTTTTTGTGTGTGTGTGTGTGTGTGTGTGAAGCACTTTGTAACTGTGTGTTTTAAAAAGTGCTATATATCATAAATAAAGCTTTACTTACTTACTTACCTTCACCACTGTGTTACTAAGACCAAAAAAATACTAAACACTAAGAAAAAATTCACAAAACTTTTTATTATTAAAGAAAAAGGCTGGTGATTTTCTATATTTTTATAGAATTTAGTACTGTTTGTGTATGCAAAGTCTGATATATCTTATTCCTCTGTGCCATAGACCTCTGTTGTTTTTCAAAACTACAGCCACATCACTGTGCTGGGTGAAATGTACCTTTACCCTGAAGACTACAGTTACAGTAGGTTGTTTTTAGAAACTGCTCTAAACACTAATAACAGTGACATTTTCAGTCTCCTGTACAGCAGACGCCACTGAGCATGTGCGGGAATGCAGTTCCATTAACAGAGCTTTATTAGCGTGTTGTGCAACATATCACAACCTTTGTACTACACTGTAAATTTCTCAAAGAACTTCAGTGCAAAGTCAAGAGATTGAGATATAAAACAGAACAAGCTAACAAAGCTGTAAAGAGAACTGCATTCCCAGACATGCTCAGCGACAGCTGCATTACACAGAACTACTCTCCGGAGACTGAAAACGTGATCGCAGTTATTAGTCCTTGGAACCATTTCTCAAAAAACTAACGTGACCAAACTCTCAAAGGAACGTATCACCCAGTGCAGCAGTGTGACTCACTGATGTGTTTTTAATACTTTTTGGACAACAACGGACAGAGGAATAAGATATATCAGGCTTTGGATACAGACACACACACAATACTTGTTAGTGGATCAGTTCATTGTTGGTTTGGCTTCGCACATGAGATTTGTTGACAATAAGAAAAAATATATTAAATCACCAGCCTTATCCTTTAAGATAAGATCATGTAAGATAGATGGTTATTCATCCTTGTGGGAATGTCAACACTCAACAAAAGAACAAACCCTGCTTTGTATTCTTATTGGGACATTTGGCCAAAACCAAACTCTTGTTACAGGTACATTATTATACCGTTTCAAGTATTGTGTGGGTGAAACAGGATTGAGTTAGCCATCTCTGTTTGCCAAGGGAAGGTTGGCTTAAAGCTTAATACTACTACAATACCACTGCTCTTTTTCAGCAGTAGTATTGTTAAATTAACACAGATCACACCTTGGACATGCACTATGGAACCACAGACATCTGCTGCTGGCCACTAAGTTGAGCTTAAAATTGTGTAAGGGCACTTCATTAGCATTGTTGAGCGTAAGAGTCCCAGCATTCAGTCTCATTTTCCAGATTTTGCCGGCAGGGGTCGAATTTAAGCCTGTTATCTTTTGTTTACTATACTATACTGCACTATACTATACTATTAATGGCACTGCCATATTAATGCTATCAATGAAAGAGATTTGCATTTATTTATTTAGCTTCATATTACAGTCAGTGAGCCAGTAAGGGCTTAATTTCTTACTTGTAAGAGGTTAAATACACGGTGTGATGGACTCACTTCAGTGTGGTGTGTACATAGGCCACACCGTAGTGCATATCTAATGGCCATCTACCATGAAAATCAATGATCCGAGACAACTTGACTTATTCTGGCACAGGTTACAGGCAGGTCTGAGGGAAACAGTAGTATCAGTGACCAACCCTGCATTCACCTGAAAGTAAGGTCAAATGTGTTTACATTACTGAAGTGATTGGCTCAGAAAGATTACTGCAAGTCTTTTATATGCCGCTTTCCCTTATCACTGTTCAGTCTTGAAGGCTCCAGGAAATGTAGGAGTTACTACACTCCCGCTCTAACTAGTTATCTACCAGGTGAATAATGGCTCCTTTTTACACTCACTCCACTTGCCTAAGCTTTAATGAATGTTGAAATGTTGAGCTTATGTTAATGTAAACTCATCCTGCAGCTGCCTAACAGTAAAAACCCTCCAACGGCATAATGTAACACCTATAATTAGATTTTGATAAGTTTCCAGTTGTGTTTTGTTCACATTTGATAGTGGTGTATATAACCGTGAATAAATGTGAATTGATTCATACAGCAAGGAGCCAATCAAAAACCAGCTTTAGCTAGTGAATTGTAAACTAGATCTGGACATTTTCCATTAGAAAAGAGCATGAGTGTGATTTTACATTGCCTTCACTCGATGTGGTGAATACACTACTTGGTTTCTTGTAACAGAAACTTGTCACTTGTTTAGCTTTTGAAGAATCCTTTACACCCAGATGAAAGAGTTTGTTGTGTTGACTGATTTGATGTAAGATGAATACACGTGTTGTATCATACATTTACCTTTTAATACAGCCCCACTGATACTGGTGTTAACATTTGAGTTTTAAATATCAGATCAACAGATACTATTTTTTAAATATAACATAAACAGACATTTTTGATTATTAAATTTGTGTTTATGAAGAATTGTGACCAAGATATCTGCGCTAAAATAATATTGGCCTGGAAAATCAAAAACAGCAAATTATATAATAATATAAGAATTTAAATTACACTTCAAGAGTTGCTTCAACTTTAAATTTAGCACTGCGACGATTAGTTGATTAATCGATCAACAGATAATCAATCTGCAACTGTTTAGTTAAATCAATTGTTTCAGTCATTTTTCAAGCAAAAATGCAAAAAATTCTCTGGTTCAAACTTCTTGGATGTGAAGATTTCGGGGGTTTTTTCAACATAAATAACAGTCATTTGAAAATGTTTAGGTTCGAGACTGTCAGTCGGGTAAAACAAACAAATTGTAGGCAGCACAGGGCTCTATAAAATTGTGAATAGCATTTTTCACGATTTTTTAACATTTCATAGACCAAATGATGAATCGGTTAATCAAGGATATAATATTCGGATTAATTGATAATGAAAATAGCTGTTAGTTGCAGCCCTATTTAAATTCTTAGATTTTCCATCATTGCAAAGGTCAAATCTGCAGCATCTGTGCAGTAAATCCAAGCGAGTAACTCGCAGTCTGAAAAGTGAAGCAAATGCGGAAGTGCCTTAAACCTGCATTCTTTCGAATGGCCAGTAGGGGGCGACTCCACTGGTTGCAAAAAGAAGTCCGATTGTATGGAAGTGTATGGGAAAATGACCCTACTTCTCACTTGATTTATTACCTCGGTGAACACTTTCCTAATGAATTTATGGTCTCAATCGCTAGTTTCAAGTGTTCTTCAATACATCATGATATGGTCGTAAATTATGGTCCCATTTAGAGTAAAAGAGATGATAAAGCAGGGTATGCTTTAGGGCGTTGCCATGTTGTGATTGACAAGTCGCTACCAACGTGACAACATTGATTACGTACTGTAATCATGGTGTAACCCCAGATTCACAGAGTATAGGTGTAGCTGCTGCTATTTCTCAGTGTGTTTTCAGTTCATGAAAGTTAACTGTAACATTTTGGTCACCTAAAAAAGTCTTGTTCAGTGCTTCGTTGTACTAAAAGACCCTCTAAGGAGTCAGCTTTTCATTTTGTTTTAATGGTTTTAAGATGGTTAGCGAAAATTAGCATTAGCATTAGCATTATCACAGTTAAACATAGACTGTAAATGCACCGTGCTAACCGGTACTAACCAAGCTAGAAGCTAGCGCTAGGGTCAGCTCCACCCTCTTGTCCAAATATGGTCACTTCTGGTTCTAAAAGTCAAAGTTGGTCAAATCGCCAAACTCAAGGCTTTAAAACAGCAGTCCACAAACCAATGGGTGACGTCACAGTGGTTACATCCATATTTTTTTTACAGTCTATGAGTAAAACTAAAACATGCTGCTTAAATCTGACTTGTTGCAGACAGAAGGAAAGCGATTAGAAAAGAGATCCAATACAAGTCATCTGCATTTGTTTACCTCAGTGTTTAATTATGTTAATGCAGTGTGTTTGTTTTACCACCATATAACTGTCTCAAGCCCATCAGCCACGTGGCCGTTCATGTGATTTAAGGTCTTGTTCCCTTTGGAGTTATTTCAGACCAACTGTACAATTAGACAAAGGCTTGTGTTTCACTCAACACTTTAGCAAAGAGCTGCGATCAACAGCTGCTCCGCTGCCAGTCAACATACAAGGATCAAGTGCATCGCACACACACACACACACACACACACACACACACACACACACACACACACACACACATTGAAAGTGTTACATATAGAAACATTCTTACCTAATCCTATGAGTGTTCCTGTCACCCACATAACCTCTGATACGAGTGAAGCCATTGACAGAGCAGCCGTCGGCACTTTTCCATATTTGATCTGGAAAGGATCCATCATGGTGACATACTTATTGTTTCTCATCGGCTCAGCAAAGAACAGGCCACCTCAATGATGGAAAAGGAAAACAGACAGATTTAGATTTATTAGGTAACAGTTATTTGTCATTTTTTTTAAAGTATCAAAGGCATTAGGGTCAACATCCAGCTTTTGAACAAGAAAATCAGTTTGATTAACCAGATTCATAACTTATAGCAGTACAAAACTATATTTAGATAACCTTTTTAAATATTCCTCTCTAAATTTTCCCCTTAGTAGCTGCAGTTAGATTAAACGTTTTTTGTTTTCATCAGGAAATTGTGCAACAGAAGTGGTAAGCCACTCAAATCCTTACTCATCTTGTCTCATGATCACTGCTTCTGTTCTTTTTCCCTTAATGTTACTGTTTTATTTCCTAAAACACAAAAAATCCAGAATAAACCACTGCATGAAACACTGGCTATTAGGCAGACATAAAATCTGCAGCCACAGTCAAATATTTTTTTCACTGCCACGAAAGCAGAACCACATTCATGTCAGCTTTCATCTGGGTGTAAGAGGATAAATCTTTCTGTCTCATGTGACTTTCATGTGGAGGAGGAATGTTGGTTTTTCTGTACTAATCTCCACATATAAGGAAGTTGTGAAACCTGTGGTGTTGTCATTCATCAAAACAAAAAACAGAGTGTATTCATAATCAGGAAAAAAAAAATCATTTACACCCTTAAGCATTACAAATTAGTGATTGGTTCATTCACAATAACTTTCTTTGAACCTGTCTTGTCTCCTTCTACTTCAGGACATGTTGTCCTACATTTCCCTGGAGGCATTTCAGCAGTTTCCAGAGAGAGGGAATCCATAAACTATAAACATTAAGTATTGGTAGTGTAGGTCAGACTTTCCAGTGAAAATAGAAAGATAACAATGCCTTAATACTCCAATAACAAAAACAAAATACCAAGAAAACCACACCTTTGCATGCTAACACCAACTAATCCACCATTATGGAAGCTGTGCCTGCCCTGAAATTTGGTTCAGACATACAGGACCCTCTGACTGTTCATGTAGTACAACTAAAATGCAAAAACCTAGACACTTTAGCAGCTCTGAGACTGTACTTTAAGAACTAAAGCTAACATTTTAACATTCTAACATTATGCCAACACACAAAATATGATACCATACTATCTGTTCCAGATTTGAACGTTCAGCTCAGAGCACAGCTAAGGCTGTCAAAGTCCAGCTAAGGAGTTGTGCTGGGTCTGATAGTGTAGAGCTGAGTCTGGCAAACTAAATCTAAGATAACCTAAAATAGCCACTGTACAGTGGATAAACTATAGACTGATTGAGATAAACACGTGATGTTGCCAAAGGGAGGCACTGACAAATGACCTATTTGGTGAAATGACACATTGCCAATACGATTTCTTGGTTAAGGTTTGATTTGGTTTGGTTTTGATAATACTTTGTTGAGGTTAGGTGAAGATTATAGTTAAAAGATACCATCTTTGACTGTTGGTAGGACGCTCTTTTAATCCAGACACCCACCCTACAACATCCTCCTACAACAATGTCATGCTACTTGTGCCCCTGGCTATAGCGCTCAAGCCTGGTCACAAGATACTTTTCTTCTATGTTTTGACTCGGACTTGTCAGTATCTCTACCTCCAGTCTCAAGTATTACAATGTTTGGCTTCAGTCTAGTCCAGTCTCTTTCTGCTCATGTAGCAAACTGCAGAGGCTGTCCTTAAATGCCACGTGCACTGTTCTGTCATTTACAAGGGCAGGTAATACTCATGCTCCATAGTGTGTTGTTGCCATGCAACCACAAAGCACCCTGACTTTATATGTGTACTTTTATGCATACGTGGAAAGATATCACACTGTCATGGTAACCTTGTGACATTGTGCAAGATTATTTTGCTTATAATTGTTTTTCTTCCTTAAATAAAGCCACATTTGCATAAATGCATGTTGTTGCCTGTTCCTGTCACATGTTAGCATTTTCTTAATCCAAGGCACAGTACTTAGAGATATCATAGTTGACTCTCAATATTTACCCTCCTGTTGTGTTGAAAAAACACAACGTCCATTATTTTATGGGTCAAATTGACCCGCGCTGTTTAAATACCCTCACAAACAAGCAAATTATCAGTTCGTATCAGTCAAAATTTCATTATAGCTTGGCAAGGAAAGAATAAATATAAGATCATTTGATGTATATACTATTTTCAACAACTATTACCTTTTCCTTTCTCACAAACTGTGACATTTTTACAATTATTCTATTAACATAAGACAGGGGTGTTCACTTTTTCTTATATTTTGTAAAGGCAAGTCCACTCACACTCACTGTCAGCATCATGTTCATCAATCCCCTCACTTTTTCATTATTCTCCACGTGATGAGCACATTGTGAGAGTTTGCTTAGTGTACATGTATTTCCTGCTCTGTTCACACATGCTGCTGGTTTCACTGTCGTGTTGATAGATACGAAAAACATAAGGGTGTTATGAGTAACCATAAGTCTCAGAAGCTCACAGAGGAAGCCACACAGAAACCTCCCTAAACTTCAAAGCCGGTTGTGCCCTACATCAACCCTAAATCAGGTTGAGTGTCAAGCAACCCGATTGATTAATCCAACTACAATCAGGAGGCAGATACAAAAAGAGAGAATAAATAAAATACCAAAACATTACACAAGTTGTACATAATACAACATACAACATCCTCAAATGACATCCATTCACGTTCGCCTACATTCAGAAGCTCAGCCTTCAGTCTGATATTTTAACGGCTGTTGTGTGTTGTGTAATAAGCGTTACTGACTCATGGGGCTGCCAGTTTGGCTGTACACTTTTTCTTTAACTCACACAACCCTAAGTGGAAATAAACTCAATGACCTTGCGTTGTCCAGGTCTACCTGTTACTGTTAAGAGGAAATCTCACCAATGATGAAACACAAGGTCGCTGCAATTGGCATGACAGCCCAGATCAGTCCCATGGAGGGGTTGTAGACTGCCTCTGCTGTTCCCACAATGAATCCTCCTCCAACCCACGTAGCTGTATGACACACACGCACACACACACACACAAATTCACACACAGGCAGAGGACAGTAGCAGGCAGACTGGCTGCCAGACTTGCACCTGCCTGTAACCTGATAACTGAAGACTAGCCTGTCTACTGTAACTTTAACAGGAAATTAAATTTAAATAGGAATTTATTGTAAATTTAATGACCAATTACTTTAAAACATCCATGTCCTGGAGGCTGTTTTACCGTGAGATCTGGAACAACTGATTTGGGCTGAGAGTCATTATCATAAAATATGAAAGAAGTGGACATGCTCTGCAACAATTCAATGACTAGTCTCGTTCTATATCTATGTACTGACGCAGCTTATTTCAAACCATATCAAGTTCCTGTTTTTTTTTTTTAACAGCTTCCTGTTTTTTAAACAGTTTCTCCTGTTTTCTGTCTCTGTGCATGAAAAAATAATTCTGTTGATTAATTCCTGTGTATACTGAGTCTTCACCATCTGTTATCAGGCTATTGGCAGATTAAACATAGGCTATATATAATATATAAAGATACATACATATATAAATATATAAATATATATATATATATATATATATATATATATATATATATATATATATATATAGGTAGATATATAGATAGATAGATCGATAGATAGATAGATATACAGATATACAGATAGACATACAGATAGATTCATACATACATATATACAACATTTCTAGAAATAAAAATGAAATTAAAATGTTGGTTTGTAATTTGGCACGTTAGAAGACGGTGGTTGTCCATCTGATGAAATAGGTGAAAATGTGAAAGTGAAAGTGCTGATCTATTTCATTTGAAACTCATTTCATTTCATTTGAATATTTCAAAAGAAAATGGTTTGATATTAACTAGAGCGCAGACATACACCGAGAAACTGGTGGAAAACGGCTATGACGTCAGCAGAATACCAGACGCAGATCTTTCCAGAAAGCGAATTTAAAAAAAAAAGCCAAATGATTATTCTTCCATCATTCAGACGACCTTGTCCCCGGTTACCGCGGATACTCGCCTGTCATGGTGAAGATGCCGACCACCAGGTTGATGCCCCGGTTTCCCAGCAGAGCCATCTCGGTCTTATCCCCTTGGCCCATCTTGGCTTCCCTTTTCGATTTGAAAGAGGCCCAAATACCGATCCCGAGGACCAGCAGGTAAAAGAACATCATCACGGTCACTCCGGGGACGTTGAGAGCCATGATGGAGCTGAAGGAGTCCGACTGAAGGACCGAGCGTCTGCCGGGCTGCCTGGATGACACAACACATCCCTCCCTGCTGCTGCATCAACACAGTCATGGAAGAAATGCGCTGAAGCTCAGTGGAGGCGCCTGGAACTGCACATAATCCGCAGCATTGAACCACCCATACACCAGAATATTAGATTAAATAAAATTGTTTGTTGTTTTTATTTTCGTTTATATATATAAAACATTTCCCATTTCGTTCCAAGCTCGGAATAACCCTCTATGGGCTTCCGGGGCAAATAACAACCGTGGGCCTCCGTGTTTCTGCTACCGTCTATGTATTGTATATGCATTAATAATAATAATTATTGGCAATCAGTTGGTGGTATTTTGATTTAGAAAAAAGATATCTTGGAATATTCACCATGTTAAAGTTATTATGTTTAAGTTTTATGATAATTTAATAATATTAAATTAAACCCTGTTGTTCAAGGTCAAGGTCACTTTTATTGTTGATAGTTTATGGCTGACATTTTTTCAGCAATAGCTATTCAATATATCTATATTTTGTGATTATATATAAGTAGTAGTTGTCATTGTTATTGGTGAGTCCATCATTTCTCTGCTGAATTCAAATTGCCTTGGCATGAGGGATTCACAGCCGAACAATGTGGCATTCTGTGAAGTAGCCACAGGAAATTATATATTAAATATAAAAATTATATTTTTCACTAAGGTTAACACAGACAGCTCAACAATACATATACAACTTTGCAAGGGAACGGTGGAACAAGGAGAATCCACAGTGAGCAGTTAAATGAACGACATGAACTTGTGAAATCAGACAGCAGTTTATTTTGGAATGACTTCTTCATCACAACAGCATGAGTTTGTACTGTAAACAGACACGGCAGTTGCACGCCAGTTGCTTTTATATTGCCATTGTGACGAAATAGCTGCTAAAGGAATATTACACCTCACCTGCTGTTACCACAGCAACAACAGTTCAACCAGGTCAACAAATCTTATGGGATTATGACTTTAATAAATATATAATAAAGGCCTTATAGCTAATTCAAAGTTCAATCTTGAGCATACAATGGAAACTTTGACAAAGCTTGACCAAAAAAAACACAAACAAAAAAAACCTCAAGGTCCATTTACCTGCTTTGTCCGGAGCTTTCAACTGCATCAGACAGTCTTCACACACCAGCTGTTATCACCTGAGTGAAGTTCCATAAACGACCAACAAGCTTTCATCACGGTCTAGTAATTAATAATGAATTAAATACTCTTTTATGGGTTCATACATATCTCCTACCTCTCATAAAACTCTTTCAAATCCAGAATGCATTGTTACTAAACGTAAAGCACCGTTGAAAAGGGGACATGTTGTGGTTTTCAGCACACAGATTGGTTTGCAAGAGTTGCTATTTTTGTCACAAAGCAGAGGAAATGATGCTGCTGTGGCCTCTCACTCACGCCATCAGAGACACTGATCTGAAGGAAGGTGAGAGAGAAAGCGCTGCCCCTTCAACTGCAGATAAATAACTGTGTCAACAGTATTGCAAACTACATACGCAGCAGGCTTCATATCATGTTCAGAAACTGTGTTATTATAATTCATGTAAAATAAAAACAGGCTGATAAAATAGAAACCATATCGGCTCATGTAAGAAACATAAACAGAAGATAATCGTGAATACATTGCAAGACACAGAATCTGCAGGAATGATTTTGTCAGCAGATTTTTCTGACCGTACCATCACCGGCATCCTGCTGTTTTTCCCATGATTCAAAGCAACATGCCTGGGCCTTTTCACAGAAACAATAGCTCTGTTCACAGTATCTTAGAGCATCCTGCTGGTCACAGGTCAACTGTGGCAAGACCTGAACACAATGTCTGTAAAGACAGGCAGAAAAGAGCCAAGGGGGGGACTAACAGGGGTTCTCTCACATCTCGACAAGTGAACAATGAAGCAGAAGGATGATCCTTTGATGAGTTTTAACGTGTTAGAGGATCTGAAAGGCTGAAAGGCCACTGATGTCCTAACAATTCATTTCCCCTGTGTGAGTGCTGCCAGAGCAATATTTATGGTTGTGGTTGATTTCCATTCGTTATTCATTATCACTATTAGACTAATGTTGGGCTTTCATCAAATATCAGATAAAAGAAAGTCAAATTCTGTCAAGTTCTGTCTGTACACGAAATATGGAGGTGCCACGATCTCAGCTTAGCTCAGCTTAGCTCAAAGACTGGAAACAGGTGGAAACAGCTAGCCTGTCGCTAAAGCTAACAAGTTCAACCTACCAGCAGCTCCAACAACCCAGTCTCATATTAAAATGTGTAATAGCTAGGCCATGACAAATATAGGAATGGACACGATGGATGGCAATAAAGTAATGTATAATAACAAAGTAAACAACTGAAGCAGTAATTTGCAAATATGGAACGTACGTTCCAGGTACCTTTATAGACAAAAATATGACAAACACATAACCACACCAGCATACTCTCATTACTCTTGAGATAGGTTAGGCAGGGCTTGTCACACTACGTTGGTCCATAGTGCAGAACGTATTAGTTTCACAATAATGGATCTAAAATTGTGAGATGCCTACATTTTTTTATTCTTTTCTATTGGTCTGCATCCACATCACATGACTATCAAGTTTTTGTCTGCGAAAACAAACAAGATGGCTGCCATTCCTTTTATTCTCAGACGAGAAAATGCATTTTGATAACATATCTAGCATGTTTGTCCGTTATTACGAAGATTTTTATCAGGCTTTCTGTCGTTGCTATGGTGATTGCTATAGACACCGCTATCACTGAAACCATGTAGTTGCATGTTTTTGAATCGTTGTACTTATCTGAGCTATTATGTTATTTGTGTTGTTTTATATAACTGTTTGATGATGTTCTTTCAATAAAAAACATAGATTTTGAAGCGCCCCAGGGTTGACATGATAACTCAACAATACGATAGATTATTGTTAAGGCCATCAGTTTTAATTATTTCTACTTCAGTTCTGAGAAATAAAGTTATATCTGAAATAAACCAACATTTTTACTTTTTCTTAACATAGATGATCTAGATGTAGTGTAATTACTAGTTCGGCTGTAATAGATATTTGATATATTTGGCAGATATATCTTCTTATGACCCTATTTGAAACCCCTTTTTGAATAATGGAATAATTATGACTGTGGTATTGGCAATACTGAATTGTTGTTTGGTCATATAAGTCAATCATAATTTATTTGGCCTGTATCAGGTCATAGTGTCAGGTCATGTATGTTAATCATATATGCGTGTGATCTTCACTATATCACTATAGCTTTGCTCTTCAATTTATGTAAGAACATAGTTTATGTAAACAAATGAATGTTGTTGTTGTTGTTGAATAGTTTCAGGGTTTATCACACATCCACTTCACACAAAAGAAAACGGCTAAAATATTGTTGCAGCTGGCCATCGTAAAACTGACTTATGAAAAGTTAGAACTAAAAAAAGGACAAACATAGACAAATTGAAAAAACAAGCGACCAGTTTACTTTGCAACATTCTGCATCACAAAGCCAAAACACTGCCTATCCAACACGCTCAACCAACAGAGCATCAGTCTATAAAGGCTGTACACAACAGTACAGACAGGAAGTGGCCTTTTATAGCCTTTCCAGCATAAAATACAGTATATTTGCAATAATTTGGCAAGACCGGTTGTGCATCAGCTCTACAGTGCATGACACTTTCAACCTTTCAATTTTATTGCACAAAGTGGAAACCAAACATAAACCCAGACGGCATAGAAGGTGCTGGATGCTTCAGCTCACAAAAAAACAAATTTGCACATTTTACAGAAAACAGCGTCCTCACACTCTATTCCAACCAAGAAAACTGTCCATTACACTTTGATGAGAAGCACTTGATTTTCCATTGTTGACTCTGCAGAGAAATACCCACAAATGAGGCTGTGAAAGTGGTTCATAAATTGCACAAATATCAGTGGGTGAACCTGCATCAGGCTGACCAGGAGAAAGTGCTATACCGCCAAGGAGCGAGCGGCCGGGCTAACCTCATTGTGGGATAATGAGTCTGGTGGACTCAGTAAACGGAGGCAGTGGTGTTTCTTCTTTCTCAACTCTTGCTCAAAGCTTTGTTTAGCCATCGTTGTGGGCTTAACCTTACATCGTCCAAAAAGCATGCTAACTATTTGGCTGAAGGCAGCTCAGGAAGGTCTGTGTGTCAGAAACCATAGCAACCAATTAGGTTACGACTTCCTATGACTTGTTTCAGTTCCAATTAAAACACTAGAAAAATTCAATTCATTCAAGTTTAAACCACTCATATTTCAGATCGGATTCAGACTCAAACGTGTACGGATGTTTGAGTTTATAAGTTTATATTTCGAATAAAGAACAGGAAAAAGAAGTGAAAATTGACTACTGTTCTTTTTTTTACGAACCCTCCAGCAGCTGACCAATCAGAACAAAGGGGTCACGGGAGGTAACGGGTCACAGGAGTTAAACGGCCTTTTTTAGACAGAAGCTGAACTGAGTTGCTGCATAAAGGACAACTGTAAATCATACAAAGATATTCCAGTACAGCCTCAGAATATAAATATAGACCTAGAAAATCATACAACCTCTTTAAAATTGAAGCAGCAGAGGCCGAGATATTCTGATTTTTAGTCCTTAGTATGGGTTAAGCTCCAAAAATGCTACAGTTCCAATACTGCATGTTTTTGTTAGGCCCTCCCTGTCTGGTAAATGCTGGATTACTTTCTAAGACTAGACAAAGCTCCTCCAGAACCACAGAGGACATTATACAACTGTTTTCACAGGCTGAACACTCTTCTGGCAAGTAAACTGATCTCAAAGCTAGAAGCTTAGAGGCTAATTGACTGTAGTTGCACACAAACATGCAGTAAGTACTTAAGATGAAGGCTCATTTGATATATTGACATCATTCTTTCATGCAAATATTCACTTCCTGCATTATCCTGAACACACAGTGGGATATATGTAAACCACTGGACAATATTCAGCAACATTCAAAGCAGCCAGCTGAGCTCTGTGGTGATAAGGAGGCTCAGCAATAAACGGCTTCTTAGAAAGAACCATGTCACATACTGTTACACAAAGCCCTGACGCGCACACACACAAAACTCAAACTAAACATGTTCATTGATATTCAAACAGACGTGCTCTCTGTCTGCGATGCTCATCGCATAACCATTTGAGGGTTTTTCAGCAGTAAAGTCTTTTTTTTTTTTTTTTTTTGGATTGCAACAGAGGTGCTTTTGTTGATGGATGGAAGTTGACTCAGTTTTTGTCAGAGGTAAGTTGATAATTAATCAATTTGACATTGCTAAATATTAAGATGGGGTAATATTGGCTTCAGCAGACTGGGATATTAACAACTCTCTATCATGTTGAAGGAAGTATTAAATTTGAATTAACCTGAATTTTTAACTCAAATGACTATGTGATGTAGCCCTGAACTCACAGATAATTCTTACCAACTCTGTAGCTATACAGAGCCTTTTAGCCTCTTTTAGTTCATAGTTTTGGTTTTATGGCAAATTTACTGTCTGGTACAGCGCCAGTGTTCTCATCAACCTTGTTTCCAGCATCAGCAGGCAACTGTTTTCAGTAAACAAGCTCAGATACATCTACGGTACACTACCTGCCCAGCACCAAACAGCAGACAAAAATAGCTGGTGTTGAAAGTAGAACATCTAGATTAGCTAAGAAAGACAGATATTTTTGTTAGGAGCTGGTGGAGACCAAACCAGAGCTAAAACAAGAGTGGATACTGGACTGAAATTCATCAGGTGCTCACAAATATGGCTTCAAATATGCTGCCTATTGACCTTACAAATTAATACATTCGTAAGGTTATAATGATGTCAGGGCTTTTTGTCTGTCTGCTTGCTTTGATATTTCTCTTGGCCCCAGTGGCCAAAAGTTAATTCAGCTTTAATGTGCTATATCTACCAAAATCTTTTATTTTTGTTCTCACAGTTTAAAAATAGTTGAACCAAAAACCACTCATGCAGAATAATTCACTTCTCTGCTGCCCATTTATATGCTCAGTATGTTCCACACAGTTTACGGAAATTATGTGTAACCTCCCCAAAGCTCTGCTAGAAGTATTTAGTATTAGTATTTTATAGTTTGAAGATAGCTGTTCTTGGTCAATGACATTCACAACTAAATTTTTAAGCAACCATCCACAGTATGCCATTAAACATAAATGTTTAATTTCCTTAGTCAGCCAAGACATTTGTAGGCATCATGTTATTTCTGAGAAAATGTGATGTCATACTAGATTGGACTGAAGCTCAGTGCTCAGTTTGGATAGACTTTACACATCAGCAGTCATGGGTGACACAGATGACAGAGCACTCTGTTATCTAGCCCGGCCTGTCAACCTTTAAAACAAATATACACTGAATCCTTTGTTTAAATGTTGACATGTGCAACTGTTATGTGCTTCTTTTGGTCTTATAAAGGAATGACTTTGCTCTTGCTTTTGATTCAAACTAATCTGAGATTTTCTTCATTACAACCTGCTGCATCCACAACATCAGCTGAGCGACACCCTCTGAGGATCTCAATGCTTATCTGAACAGCTGAACACATAAATAGCCACTGCATGGCCTTCTATGGCTGACAGCAACACAGTGACAACTGTTCCCGTCCTCAACAACGTCACTGGCAACCTCAATGCCACCTTGCCCACCACTGTCCAGGTGGCCAAGATGATCAACTGGTTGACCTTTGCTATTGGGCTGCCTGCCATCGGACTGGCTATTTACATCCTCAAGAATTTGTCCAAAGGTTTGTCTTCACTCTGCTCTTAGGTCAGAAATTGTCCGATAAGTCATACTCCAATCATAGAGCAGATCACAAAAAAAAAACACAACAACAAAACAATGAACAAAAATAATAAGAAAGTGAAGAATTTGTAAATTTCCCAATAAGCATTAATCTGGAGATTAGTGGGTCAATGTCTAGACGTTTAGGGTAAAATTCTGCTAATCTTGCTTGAAAAGTAAACCTTTTTTTCATCTTGGTTATATAACCATTGTTGTTTTGCATTTAAATTATGTAGTTTGATGTGAAGCAGTTCCTTAAACTACACATCTATTGAACTCCAAATTGGCAATTAAAAGCCTGCCTACTGGGTTATGTTTTTGCCTTTGAAGACTCTCTGTCATAGTCTCAGTCAAAGGCAGTTGGTGTTTGAAGGGCTAGAAAATACCCAAAGAAAAGGAGACAAACCATGCTTATGTTTTTTTACATTTAATATTACATTTTGTTTCTTCATGCATACTTTGCTGTTTTGTTGAGTTTGGAGTCTTGTATGGAGTATCAGAGGTATCTGTAATACCAGTATCACTATCAGTAGTCCTAGTATCAATAGCAACATTGGTATCTGGAGAAACTGTAAGACGACTGTAAGACGACCCAACAAGAACTTAAGCTTGATTTATGGTCGCTCAGAGCCAGTTCTTATGATGTGTTGTTGATCACGTTGGATATCAAATGTGTTTAAAGTTGTTCTGAACAGCCACACTCTTAGCTGACCTTCATAGGGAGGGGGATGGGAGAGACACGATATTGTTTAAATACAGGAATAACGGTTCAATTTTATTATTTTCAATCAGTATCAGTACTGCAGTCAGTACTATTAATATAAAAGTAGGCTAGTAGTAGCAGTAGTAGTTGCGCTAATAGACAAAGTAATAGGTTTAGAATCGGTAGCAGTAGTAGCGGTAGTAGTATGAAGTAGGTATCAGCAATAGTGTATTTGCATTAACAGGTTAGTGGTAATATTAGAAAAACCAGTAGCACTAATGGTTATAGTAGCAAAAGTCATCATAGTATTGGCAGTAGCAGTATTAGCATTAGAATTAGTACTTATAAGAATTGTAGTATGTAGCCTAATACAAGTATCTTATGATCATTAGTAATTTCTGTATCTTTTTCTCTGTTCAGGTGAGAAAAAAATGCCCATGCATGTCGTGTTCCTCCTGATCTCTGACGTCGTCAGTTTCTTCAGTCGTCCCCATGCGGGCCAACAAACGGGGAGCGAGGGCGTTACCTCCTCTAACCCCACTGACTTCATCTTCTACTTTGGTGTCATCTCCAATATCTCTCTCATGCTGTTCATAGCCCAGGAGCACCATGTCCTTGTGGCCTACCCACAGTGTGTTGGCTGTTGCGGCAACATCCGGCGGTCTGCGGTGGTCGCCCTGATAGCGTGGGCTGCCCCATTTGCTGTCCTGGCCCTCGCTGTGCTGCAGTACAACCTGTGGTTCGCAGTGGCTATGCTCACCCCTTTCCCTTTCCTCCTCTTCTTTGCCGTGGACTCCTGGAGGGCCTTGATCTGTTCCAGATCAAACCCTTCAACCCCAGAGAGAAGGAGGACAGTGTGGGGACTAGCTGCGATGTGGGCCAATTACACCTTTCTCTATTGCCCCTTCATCATTAGTGTCCTCCTGGAGGCTCTGTCATTTCAAGAGACGACACAATACCTGGGGCTAGTGTCTCACCTGCTGCTCTTCCTCGGCCCTCTGGTGGACCCCTTCCTTTACGTATTAATGACCAAAGGGTTCAGAGAGGTGCTGCATGCGCTGCCCTGCTGTAAAAAGGCACCTCAGACACAGGACATGAGGCCGACTGTGGACACGGTGGCCGAGACCGTAGAGACAAGACTTTGAGGAGAATATAGACTTTTAAGAAAGGTTTCCAAATACATCCATCAGTCCAGCTTGGGAAAACTCACACTGGCTGGAGTTTGGGGGCAGATGCCAAAACCAATGTTTAGTCGGAGACACACCAAGGAATTGATCGCTTACAGCAAATAGTTATAGAGTTTGATTTGGCACAAAAGGCCCTGCTGTTCGAGAGTGCTCTCAAAGAATCCATGCAGCTATGAAGATTCTGCAGGGAGAACTAATCCCCCTTAATAAACAAATAGTAAAGTCAATAACCAAAGCTCATCACATAAAGAGAGCTGGGGTGGTGGAGGGAGCTGTGGCAGCAATTGATGTTGGCATGAGCTGATTTAGCACAGTAGTATTGAGAAGTATCAGGTTACACCTGCGTAAATATGATTGAACATTAGCTGATGATGATAATAACGCAACAATCCCTCCAGCATCTTTTTGTGATCATTGTAACCCAAAATGACTAAATTTGCAGCAGCTTTTCCAACAGCTTGTGATAAAGTTTGCAATCATCAAACAAAATATTTGATAAGATCCAATGAAAGTAAATACGATTTTTGCAATTTCTTAGGTTCTCAGAAATACCCTGTAGGTCTATGTGGATATTCCTGCCAGTATAGCCATTAGCCTGGACGGTTAGCTACAAAGGAATGTGCAATAAATTGCAGAAAAGATGTGATTGTTAACAAGTCATTGGAAAACATAATATTTAAAAGATCCAGTGAGAGTAAACATGATTTTAGCAATTTCTTAGAATCTCAGAAATACCCTGTATGTGGGTATACTTGCCTGTATAGCCACCAGTGACCAGTTGTCCTGGTTTCAAGCTGTCCCGAGTCCTGACAAACATCTGTAAAACTCTAAAATGTCCCAGTTTTCAACATTCATTACCAAATTGTCCTGGTTTTCACCACAATTAAAATAATAGGAACACCATGCTAAATCGGTGGAGTTCTATAACTTTTCTCTGCCCTGAATCAGGTCTATAAGGTAACATTTATATTTCCGATAGAGGCATGTAGGGCTGCCAACAAGATCCTTTAACCAAAGTTATTTTTAGGTTTAGGATTAGAGATGATTCAGGTTTGGCAATTTTAAAAAATGCTACAATTGAGAGACTTGTCAGGAGCAACATGTAGCATGCATTTTTACTCCTGAGATTGATAAATATGCACTCTTTGTTTTATATTTTTATGATGGTATATGCACTTTATTATGTGAACATCTTTCACTCAGGTTTTCAAGCACTCATACACTTTAATGTTTACACCAATACACTTAATTAACTGTTTTCTGTACATTTGAAGTTTTATTGTATTGGTTCTTACTTTGTGCAAAAGGTTACGTTGAATGTGATCTAATCTATCAAATAAACTGCGGGGGTTGGTTAAATCCGTGCTAATTCCTATAATCAAAAGATTGCAAATACCCTGAGGGACCTGCATATTAATTTATTCTTAAATAAACATGTGCAAAAGCTCCAATTGAGCATTGTGGAAACCACCATGAAAGTTCTAAACATGTGATGAAGTCAATGCAGATGGAAGTGTAACAAAAGAGAAAACTGTATCTACCAAGATGTAATCACATTATTCTATTTCACTACAGTCAGTGGTGTACTGAAACCCACATACATTATTTTTATCATTCAGATCAAATAATCCCATAAAGCAGATTAACCAATGACGAGTGTAATTTATTCAGTTTGTACTTTATGAATATTATCCTCAATGTTCAACTGTATTGATGGTTACAAACTACACAAAAAACACACTTTTATTTTTCCAAATTTTATTCATAATTTCTAAAAACAAACCTACATTCCCCACCCACCCACCAAACACAACCCTACCACAAGACCTCAACAAAACCATATAAAACCAAACGAAAGATTAAAAAAAAAAAAAAAAATTAAAAAGCAAGCATCTGAGGTACACATACATTTTGACCTGAGTTTTCTTCGAAATTGCATTGATGAGATTACCTGTTCTCACTCTCACTGTTTACACTGACAGGAGGCAGTTACAGCTGATTGAGGTACTTCTGCATGATGTGTATGAGCACAGAAACAAAATCCTTGTTTCACAGAACTTATTTCTTCAAAACTAAGTGTTTGTTGTGTTGTTTGACTCCAGAGAAACTCACGAAGACTCCAAGGAGTGAGAGGAGACATGATTCCTTCTGTAATGAATCAAAACAGTAAAGTCATGAATTGGATGTTTTTTTTATTTATTTATTTATTTTGCATCCATCAGCTATGTAGCCATACTCCTTTTTTAAATTGTTTTAATTTCAAATTTCCCAAAAATTCTCTATATAAAGAAACTCAAATACAGGTATTTTATTTAATCTCATGAATCTAATTTAAAAGTGATTTTTCAAAATATTCATAATCCTTTTTAATCTTTAAGTTGATTGTGGGCTGACAGTTTTTCATGATTTCATTTTATACAGCATCAGTGTAATTCTGGATAAGACCACAGGATGGCAGCAAAGTAAAACTAACTGAGATTCTATGTATAGTGTGGCTTTAATATACTATTTTACAAACCTTGGCTTTTCTATATCATCAATGGTCTCTGGAAGCCTCACATCCAGAGTCTCTGGAAGCAGGAAAGACACCAGACCAGATATGATGGCCACAGTGCAGATGATGATTTGAGGAAGAGTAGTCCATACGTCCTCCAGCAGCAGGATGAGCGGAGCGACTGACACTCCCACACGACTTATGAAGCTGGTGTAACCCAGACCGTTTTGTCTGGTGAGACAGAAGGAATACACAGTACATTGAGAGAATCTGAGTGTGGCCTTACTGTAGGTAGGAAAGGAGCAGTGTTTTTGAGGTATTTCACTGGATTTATAATCAGCATCATTTTTAGTTTTCTGATCAGTTTTTGTGGAAACTTAACACCAAAGTTGTGCCACTAAGATAAGATAACACTTTATTGATCCCCGTGGGGGAAATTTAGGTGTTATTAAGGTGACTGAATAAATGGTGAAAAGACGGTGGTAGGAGAGAGACAACAATAGCATTAAATGAAGTCCACTGGGTATTACTGTCTGTAAATTACAGTCCAAACTGTCCACCAATCACATCAAAACTGTTGGAAAAAAATATGGAAAGGGGGGTAAGATATAACGTCGGTATAGAGAGAAATAACATTAAGTACAAAGAATAAAATGTTAAAATAAATGAAATGTAATTTAAACTGATCAACCTGCTGTTTCACATTAAAGTTAAATTAAAATATATTTATGGCAGCAGATATAATAATAAAACAGCTTATCTTTAACGCAGCTGGATTTAGTCCAACAAGAAATAACAACAGACAAATGTTAATGATAACTGGCAATAACTGGTGAGTTGGCCTGATGAAGTGATGTATATAAAACACAGGACAATATGCCAACAATTGAATTAAAATCTAAATGATACTATTAAAGGAAAATGCATTATTTTACAACATGGGTCTTATTCTAAAAGGTTGGCCATCTTCGCTTTGGTAATTATAATATTTTACCCACCAACTTCACTTAAAATGGAGTCCAGTAGGCCCAGTAACACAAGGACTTGAAGAGCAAAATGTCATGACTGAGCAAAGTAATCACCAGAATTATGTATACATATATAAATAAAACCCTTTTTATTTAAACTTTTTAATTAAACTGTAGAAACAGTGACTGACCTTACAACTGTGGGATAAAGCTCAGTCGTGTAGAGGAAGATAGTCGTGAAGGAAGCTTCTGATAGGCCTTTTCCAAGAATGGCCACAGTGGCACGCACATGCCACAGATCTACAGAGAACAAGTACATATATGTGTTAATTGTTTTTTTCTAGATGCTCTGACTGTGCATTCGAAGCCTGATATATCTTTTTCCTCTTGCCATAGAGCTATTTTTGTCCTAAAACTATTAAAACACATCAATGAGTCACACCGCTGCACTGGGTGACATGTTCCTTCATCACCATGAACACACACACCATCCTGCTGCCAGAAATACTCACTAGAGCATCAAATGTGGATTCATCTGCCACTGAAAATAGTCCCCAACAAATGCACTATGTCATCCTGTTTAAGTAACGTTCGCTAAAAACTACAGTGCCCAGCTAAAAATGAAACTATATATTTGCGACCCATTTTTAAAGATTTACATCTTTAGTAGAGAAGTCAGAAAGTACTAACAGACAGAGTAACACATTGTTGATTTTGGGTCTTTTCATGAGATTTGGTTTGTTGAAAAAGAACAAGTGCAGCCTTACAGAAAAACCTGATAAAAATGGAACTGAAATTAATGGTTGAAGATTTTTTTTCTCAGTGTCTTTTTAACTGTTTTAAGGTCCTGGAAGGGTCATTTAATATAATTTAACAAAACATATAACACTTTGTAATTCTGTTAACTGTACAAAAAACCAGCTCCTACACAATAAGTACACAATCGGAAGTAGCAACTGTAGTAAAACAGAATGTTCCATGACCTTTTGGAACAAAGATGTTTATGGCGATGCAGGTTCCCGTCAGTAACAGGGTGCCAGCTTGGCACTTCCTCCGACCAATGATGTTGAGCAAGAAATAGACCATCAGCTTGGCAGGAACTTCAATGGCAGCATAGATGAAGTGTGTGAGGTACATGTTTAAACCAAATCCGCTGATATTCAGACTGATTCCATAATACGTCGAGGCAACTCCGTACCTGCAGAGTAGAAATGAAGAAGATATCGCTGATTCATTTCTGTTTGTCCCCTTCCATGTATCTGCATATTGAAAGAGATTCAACCAAACATTCATGACTTCCACAAATATCTTGAGGATTTATCAAGACTATGTAATGACTGATTTCACAATGATTTAATACATCTTTTTTTATATCTTTAGGTCATTTTTTGAGGCGACACCCACCACACAATCCCAGTCAGCAGAGTTAACTGTCTCATCTTTGGGGTCTTAAGTAGATCAAGGTAAGAATAGTTTTTGTCCTGATTCTCCAGGATTTGTATGTTGGAGAGTGTCTGTGCAGAGGAAGAGATGTAATGTTAAGTGACATGTACAAGCAGATCTGACATCATTTAAATTTAAAAAGTTTTAGGTTTTGAAATTTTTTGACCATATGGTCGTATAAAAAAGCAATTGACCTGTGGACACTGAGATAAATGAGTTAATGCAACACATAGACTGAACCAGTTTATATGATTGTTTCCTCTTTTTACTCACATCAGAATAATCTAAAAGATCACACAATCAAATAGGTTTAAGTGTTAAACAATCCATTCACCTTTAAGCTGGCACTTACTTCTAATTTTAATTTGGATGACAGTTTTTGTCTCTTGTTGAACTTAGCACATCTATCAAGGTAATACTGGGCCTTTTCCATTTTACCATTGGCTAAAAGCCATCGAGCAGATTCAGGAATCCACCTACAATTATATTCAAAATAATAATTAATGAGTGGACACATTAAATAGAACATTATTCAAATCACATGTTAAAACACTTCCAAGAGAAATTGTACTCTAGAACAAGGCTGATTTTTGAGAAATGTTACTGAGTCAAATTAGTCACTGAGTCAAAAACATATTTTTCCCCTTAAGTAGATGCAAAAAGAGGACTCATATCAACAAGGTATCATCTATATCTTACCATTTTGATCAGGTTTAAACTGTAAAAGCTTTATTTGGAGCCAAAGCACTGAGCTTGAAGGAGCAAAAGGAACTTGTTAATATCTTAAATGACAGTTTTTAATAGCCAAACATCCCAGTGCATGAAAATAAAAAAGATATTTCACTTACCACCAGGTCAAAATTGCAAACCCCAGTGGGGCTGTAACAGTCATGATCAGTGTCCGCCAGTCATTCACCAGGAAGGCAAACCCGGCCAGCAGCATGTTACCTGCAGACCAGGCCAGGCTGCCGATCACACCGATAAACGACCTATGACCTACGTCGACCCATTCGATGCCTGCAGGGGGAGGCAAGAGACAGAAAAAATATTCAACCATATATTTTACTAAATAGATATTTGGCAATTTCTTTCTGTTTCATTTTGATTTCACTGGGATTTTGGTTAAACGCTCGCAATCAGATTAGATATTGAACTTTTAAAAACTCCCTGTATCTTGAACACCCAATTTAACTGCTCTCAGCAGTTGCCAGGCAACCAGCAGACACTCCGGGAAGTTACTGCTCCCTGCCAGGAAATAGTCTGACACACAAGCCCCCAGACAAGCATGAAATGCTCATTTTTACACTTTGATTCTTATAATCAAAGTTAATTAGTGAGCTTTAGAGGTGCTGGTGGACGGATTTTGTTACCTTTGGACAGAGTCAGGCTGGCTGTTTCCCTTAGTTTCCAGTCTTTGTACTAAGCTAAGCTGGCTGGTTCCAGTTTCATATTTACCATACAGATGGAGAGTTGCCAAGGTTTATGTATTTGCATTTGACAAGTACATGTACTTTCCAAAATGTGAAACTAATTCTGTCAGTGATTTCCAGAAAGATTCACATGACTGCTACAGAAACAACTCATGAGAGTGTTTTCTGATCTTCCACCTCTATGGTTTGATTTTTCAAGTCAAAACAGCTGTCAGGTGTCCATATGAACAGTGAAAGAGGTTTTCCTCGCTGTAATCATTCACTGTGTTCATACTGACTGTTAAAAGATCCCCTTCAAATGTGCTTTCAATGTGTAAGTGATGGAGGCCAAAATCAAACAGTGTGTCCACACAGTCATTTAAAAGTAGATGTGAAGCTTATATGAGGCTTCAGCAGTCTGAGTTAGTCATATCAAGTGGATATCTGACACTTTTACAGTCTTTTTAGCATCAAATTCCCTCTTTGTGTTTCCCTGTTGAGCTATGGTGGAGGAATGATAACAAAAAGAGGGACTTTGGCACTAAAAAGACTGTAACGTTGAAAGATATCTACTTGATTTGACACATTTGGATGACTGAAGCTTCATTAGTTTCCATTTATATGGTTTACTGTATGTGTTGATAATGTAGGCTTGTATGGCAAACCACTCACTCAGAACTATTGAGTTGATGGTGATTCCTGTCAGCCCGAACCCAGTGAGAAATCTCAGCACTGCAAACAGGATGTAGGAGTTCGCAAACGCACTAGAGAAGCCAAACACCATCGCCATGATGTACGAGGCCAAGAGAGTGTTTTTCCTCCCATACCTGGAAAAAAATAGAACAAGAAAAAGAAAAAGAGGAATATGACCATGAAGTTTTTGTGATGTAAATTTCCTTTAAAATGAAGTTTTCTGAGAAGTTAAATGGGATTCTAAATATTCTTAAATATATTAATTAGGAAATAAGTAACAAAAAAGCTGAATATTTGTCCAGAAAAAGAAATCGATTTTCTTACTTTCCACAGGTTTAATGAAAGTTTAGTAATAAAACATAATGCAACAAAAATCTGACAAAATATATGGGTACTGATAAATGTTACTGATATGATGAATGAAGTCTGAATAATCTCATGTTTAAGTGAGAGAACAGTAAGACAATCCACTATTAGAGCTGCCAGATTTTACTCTTCATCATCAGAATGTTACAGGTAGACATACTTGTTACGCACGTACTTATCACAGAGAAACCCAAAAGCTATCGCGCCCATCATCACTCCGGAAAAGAAGATTGTGCCTGTGGTTTTGGTCAGGCTTTTTCTATCACAGACAAGGTCCCACTGGAAGAAGAGATCACAGGTAAAGAGAGAGTCATGTTGTTCATTATACAGTAAGTGTATATCGATGAAAAGAGATCTTATTTACAACAGTTTCTGCTAAATGTGCTGGAAAGTGCAAATTAGATACTGTTCAGGAGACAATGTACGTTTAAAGGTTTCTGTCACACTTAAAATTGCACTAGAAAAAGATTTTAATGAATATGTAATTGTCTCATCAGCCTGAATTGGAGACTGAAGCTGAAACATATTAAAAAAAAGACTTGGTGCAAGTTAAGATCAGTGATACAAGAACTGCAAGATTTCGAAGATTTTATTATTTTTACACATTTGAGAGACTGTGTGATGATTTTCTTATTTGTAACTGAATTTTTTCCACATCTCCTTTCCTTGCCTTTCCTTTTACTCATCAATACTGAACTCATTCATTACACAATTAAACATAAATTTATGTTATTGATTAACAATATATTGTACTGTGTGAATGCAATAAAACAATTTACTTTCTAACTGAAATGATAATGATAAAATGTGTAAAATTGCGAGGAAGGTGATGACTTTTACAGTTAAAACAGTATGATCACATCATTATAATTATATACTAATAATCTACTAACTGTTACAAATTCCATCTTCCTATATGGTCTAAATACAGTTTAAAAAGTCCCACAATGCCAGAAACCTACTGTAATTCTAGTGGAGAAACACCAAATCCCTTTTGTTTTATTGACTTTTTAGCCAAAATCTTTTTAAATTTAGGGATAATAGTGTAATAAAAATATCAGACTCAGCCTCAGAAAACACATTTGTTTGTAATTTTACTAAGTAAACTATTTGACACATCATTAAAACCCATAAACTAAACAAAGCACATGTCCCTGGTGTCCATTGTGGGTCTTTTTATGGCTTTAGGACTTTTGTAGTGTAAATATCTTTTAACTACTTATAATGTTTCCTACTTTAATACAAAAAAAATCAGAGTGGATGTACCTCTGTTGCTAAGGTGGAGGTGAAGGTGGAGTTGTCGTAAACCCATCCGCTCTGACACTGAACTGTCTGCAGGTCGTTGCTGTCGGAGCTGTTGGATAAGAGCTGAAACTGAGGCTCTGCAAACATCTCGCAGGATTTTGGATCCCCATTTTCTCGCACAGGAATGCTGACGGTCAGTCTCTGCGCCTGAGTTAAATTTCTGAAGAGTCCTCCATTATCCAGGGTGCTGATGTCACAGTGGTGAGGAGGCACTGCAGCGATGAAGTTATTCAGTAAGAAGTGACAGGGCAGAACTATTCGAGGGGTGCAGAGCAAGACGATGATGGCGATTTGGAAAGGCCCAAAACCGTCAATTTCCTCCAAGATGCTCTCAAACTTCATCTTCACTCTGCTTATGGCTGCAAGAAACAGATTCACACATTTTATGTTAACAGCAGTTAAAAATCTACAGTTTGATGAAAAACATGAAATTGCTCACCTGAATATGAAACTGATGGAAGGTTTTATATTTAATGAGAATCACTGAAATGCTGCTCCCTGCAGCGTTGTCTGACTTCCTTTGTGAGCAGGACTGAGTTTAGGCTGAGCAGCCTTTTCTATCCAATCAACCTGATCATTAACTTCTATATCACCTTTGGACATTGTTAAGTTAAATATTACAAGACAGAAGTTGTCGAATAGTTTACTCATTGGACAAATTGATGTACATCAGGTACAACTGCTCAATGAACTTAAATGAACTTTATTTAGATAGTACATTTCATGCACAGAATGCAGCTCAAAGTGCTTTACAATTCAACAGCAAAAACTAAAACACAAGTTTAAAACATGCACAAGGAGGAAAGAGGAAAATGAGTGTTACTATTTATAAACTAGTATTTACAGTTACACAGTTATTAAACAAATTAGAGAAAATCATATAAGATTAAAACAGACAGCTGCTAGTTATAGGCTATATTAAAAATGTGTGTTTTGACTTGTAGTTTAAAACTGTCCACTGAGTCAGCAAGTCAAATATTTAATGGCAGAGTGTTTTTCAGGGCGTTGTGGCTAAAAGCAGCATCCCCAAAGGTTTTTGTGGTGACCTTGGGAACAGTTAAAAAAGCAGCTGTGGAAGATCTTAGGGGACATGAAGGATGATAAAACAATAGGGAGTCTGTGATTTTTAAAGGGGATGAGGTCATTTAGTGCCTGAAAAACTAAGAGAAAGACTTGAAAATAAATTCTAAAATATACAGGGAGCCAGTGTAAGTCGAATAAAACAGGAGTTATATGATCTCTCCTTTTAGTTTTTATTAAAACCCTGGCAGCAGCAGTTTGCTGAATAGTTTGCAGTTTTGCGATGGCTGCTTGGTAGGCCAGTATATAGAGCGTTGCAGTAGTCAAGATGAGTAGAAACAAAAGTAAGAACAAGCTTTTCAACATCTTGCTGGCTCAGTAGAGGTCTCACCTTCGCTATACTGCACAAATGATAAAAGGCAGTTTTGGTCAATGAAAATGGGCTTTAAAATTGAGGTCAGAGTCTAAAATGACACCAAGGTTTCTTACTTGTGGTCATGTCTGCAATGCCAGATGTCCCAGTTTAGCAAGAACATGCTCCCTCTTATTTCCTGGGCCAACTAGGAGGATTTCAGTCTTATCTTCATTTAGCTTTAGGAAGTTCTTGCTCATTCATTCATTGATGGACAGAGTATTTGGGTCATCTGGCCTAATGGACACATAAAGTTGTGTGTCGTCAGCATATAGCTGTGGAAATTTACGCCATGCTGATGGATTATGGATCCCAGTGGCAGCATGTAAATTGAGAACAGTAAAGGCCCCAGGACACTGCCTTGAGGCACGCCATAATCAGTGTTTTCTGTTTCCGATATGTGTTCCCCAATTCTGACATGGAATTTCCTTCCAGTGATATATGATTGAAACCAGTTTAGAACCGTACCAGAGAGAACAACCCATTTCTCAAGACAGCTAAGTGAAAGATTGTGGTCACTAGTGTTGAAGGCAGCGCTAAGGCCAAGGAGAATGAGGACCGATATGTTTCCACAATCAGCATTTAATCTGAGATCATTTAAAACTTTGACAAGATCTGTCTCTGTACTACGGTTCGCTCTGGAGCCAGATTGAATATTTTCATGAATGCCATTCTCAGGTGTTTGTTTAATTGTTTAAGCACTTCCTTCACTAAAACCTTGCTCAGGAAAGGTAGATTTGAAATGGGGTGGTAATTACTAAGAGAGGAGGGGTCTAAGCTAGGTCTTTTTGAGTAAAGGTTTTACAGTCGCGGTCTTAAAAGGGTTTGGGAAAATACCAGATTCTAGGGAGGAATTTATAATGAGGAATGTATTTAAGGAATGTTTATCATATCATAACAAGTCATCTCAGGGCATTTTTCATATAGAGCAGGTCTAGACTGTACTCTTTAGTTTACAGAGACCCATCATTAACAGTAATAAGTTCTTTGTATATGTCATCGTGGACTGTCAATTTATGTTTTCTCCATTTGTGCTCTTCAACATTCACTTTTCAATTTACAGATAGTACAAGGGAATATTGTTTGGATTTTTGCAAAAAAAAAAAAAAAAAATCAAAACATTTATTTATATTTCACCATAAAAAAAACTTGTGATGATTGTATTTTTTTGTATTGGTCCAGTTCAGAAAAACTTGACAAAGCTGCAGATGGATGCTCACTTCATACAAAGATCAAGACCCTCAGATATGGAAGGGGGGGAGCAATCTGCAATATTTAGTAATGAGACACTCAAATGATTAAACTGTGGGAACAAAATAGTAGCACAGGTGTTATTAATTACAGAGGACAACCCATGAACAATTTAATATATTATTACATTAAAGAACATTTCCAGGATCCAGTAGCAGTCAGGTGATTAATATGTAGTCAACATTTATTCACGTTACTTTATTTTACTCTCAGACCATGAACGTTTTTACCTTCACGTCAACAGAAGGAAGAAAAGACTAAACAAAATACCCAAATGCACATTTATGCATGTTTCTCCCCATTTATTGTGAAAGAAAAAGCCGTACAAGAGAAAGGTGTAACACATTCAATGAAAACAGTGATGACATGACACAACATGGTTAAAGTGAAATATTAACCAGGTGTGACTTTGTTCTTCTGATGTGTGGTTGAAATGCAGTAAAACATTAAAAGACTGAAGGTCTCTGCTTCAGGAAAGACGAAAAAGTGTCAGAAAACTCAGAATATTCTTGTGTTTTTTCAAAGGAAAGAATTTTAATTGCTAAACCAGACTATACATCTTATTTTATCTTTACAATCCAAGGGCTTGAACTTTCAACCCTCAGCTCCAGTGAACAATACCTTATCCATTAGGGCATCAGGTCACCTACTTTTATTGTTTCACATACATCTACACTCTAATCTAATGCCATTTACCCTCTGACACAAATATCAAAGTTCAGATTACTGGATCACAAATCAGGGTCAAATGTTCAGAAAATCAGAAAAACAAAAAGGATAGGTAAGCAAATAAAAACTTAATTTAGTTTTACACCTATATTTATACTCTTTTTTATATTAACAAGACAACTGGTAAAAGCAGACTTCTTTTGAAAAGTCTTTAATTTTGGTAGATTAAGGAGTGTGCGGGAGGGGATTGGAGCAGTCAGCAGTGACGTCACTAATGAGACACACCTGGGAGAGATGTGACAGCGACGGTGGGAATGTTCAGGTGTGTCTTAATCGGTCTATGAAGGACGGATTTGATTATTTGTTTTTTGGAGCTCTGCCATTCTGTGTTGTGTTGATTTTGTTTTTTTTTTTCATCCGTGAAATAAAACCTGGAGCGCCGACATCAAGAAGAGAGAGGACTTTAAAGTCAGAAGAGGGAAGACGACCACCAACAAACAGGAAAATACGGATGACACAGAGTCAGTCCTGAAGCAACAGGTGAGTCAAAGCTGCATTTACAAATAACGGCATCCTCATGTTTCAGCAGCCCAACGTTATATTCTTCTTCTTTGTGTTTATTGTGCTCATACGCCACCTGCTGTCACCTACTGCGTCAGAGTCTAGACTCAGGACGTCGTGAGACTGCAAAAAAAGCTTAACATTACTAATCAGATAATTAAGGCTGCGATGATGAATTGATTAGTCAGACAGAAAATTGATGAGTAGCTATTTTAATAATCGAATAATCTTTTTTTTTTTAAAGTACAAATGGATGGTTTTCTTTCTCATACATCATAGTGAATTGAATATCTTTTGGTTTGGGACTAAACAAGAAATTTGAGTACGTCACCTTAAACTGTGGGAAAGTGTAATGAGCATTTTTCTCTACTGTCTGACATTTTATAGATAAAACGATTAATTGATTCTAATTGAAAAAATAATTTTCAGTTTATTCAATAATGAAAATAATCTTTAGTTGTAGCCTTAAAATCTTCACATTTGAGAAAATATAACTGGTGAATTTTTGGCATTTTTGCTTGAAAAATGACAAAAACTTTTAATTGATTATCCAAGTAATCGATTAGTCAACTAATCTTTGCAGCTCTGCTGATAAAACTCTTCTGATCTCCCTTCATGTCTTTTTAAATGCTTCTCACCATCTTGAACATTACCTTTTAATATCTCCCTCTCTGAGTTTTATTTATTACAGTGCATCACTACATCTTCAACATCTTCCACAATATTATTGTATTATATTGACAAAGATCTGGTCTCCTCACAGTTATGGCGTAGAATTAAGATCTGCATGCCGAGTCTAAGACATAAATATATCACCTCCTCTCTCCGAGTCTGACATCCTCTGACTGATTCACATGAACAGATTTCTGGATTTTGTAATAACGTCTCCCTTTGTGACCTCATATCTTTTACTATACAATATGTTAATCACAGCTGCTCTGAGTTGAGGTTCACTTGCTCCACGGCCATTTTTCTACTCTTGTTCATTTCCTTTAACACCCACATGTGCAGGGACGCAACAAACTGAACCTCTAAACTATCTTCAGTGCATGATATGTAGTCATTAGGTCTTAATGGCTAACAAATTCTTCTCCAACTGTTTGCATCAATGACAAACTCCTGAGAATGGCAGCTGACTTTGAGCAGAAAAACCAAAAATGATGCAGTTGTTTATGTATTGCAATAACCCAAAGTCACATAAAGCTGGTGTCAAAGCGTTTTTGCTTCTGATGTTGAACGGCAAACATTAAGACATTTTCATCATTACAGGACTCATTCATCAGAGATGACATGCTGGAGGCCACAGAGTGACATTATGCTCAAGCACGGCAAGTGAGCACTACTGCAGTAGGTGTTTTTGTCCACTAGATGGTGATGTAGCCTCACCCGAAAAAGACAAAATGACCCAAAGCATTTAGCAGAAACAGTAGCAAAGAGTTGGGATGATTTTTTTCCTACATCCAACATTTTACTTCAGTAAAAGTACATTAAAAAAAAACCAAAAAAAAACATTGCACTTGCATTGGTATCAAAATAAGTTAATCATTCTGAAAAATAGTCTCTTTCAGGGTGTTATTTTATTATTATGTAGCATAAAGTGGAGTTTTGGGATTTTTGGAGATACATAGTCAGTGTCTCATGTAATTAACTTAACTTAAGTGAGCATATTTAATATATGGGTAAATTTAATAGAAAAGCCTTGTACTGTAAATAAAAACACATATGCTGCTGCCTGCTCAGAGGTCAACAGTGATGATCTCTGTTTTACACACACACACACATACATAGAGAGAGAGGGAGAGAGAGAGAAGAGGTCTGAGAAACGTTCTCATGAGAAAGCTGATGTTTACCCTCCGGAAGCTATACAGCCTGCTCTGTCTGTGGCTTTCACTTAAACACACACACACACACACACACAGTGAAGGATGAAACGGCATCTCTGCCATCTGTCTGTGTGTGTTCCTCCACACAGGAAGTGCTCTCAAGGTCGCCGAGAGGTTAGAAAGGCAGACAGACACAAGGTCAAAAGGTTCCTCAGAGATCAGAAAATGTAGCCCGCCTGGTGTGAGGCGAATCTGATGAGGTTAATCTGCTCGAACATTAGTTTGGTACAGAGAGAACATGAAGAGGAAACAACAGCAGAATGATTTCAATTGTCTTTTACTTTCAATACATCTGAACATAAGGCAGAAAAGTAAGAAAGTCCAGCTTATCCCCATAGAAGCCATCAAACTGTTCTTCACTGATTTTTCATACTTAATCCTACATCAATCTCTGATCATATGCAGATGCGGAGATTAAGATTTGAGAAGCTTTTAGTTGATGGTTGTGAAAAATAAGATGAAACATAGAGGAAAAAAGAATAATAAAGGACATTCAGACCAAAACAGGATATATTAAAGGCAAAAGTAAACCTGCAAAGTCAGATAATAACTATTTACTATAATGTTTGAATCAATCATAGGTCTTTTCTCAATTATTTGATTGTTGTTTGGTCAATAAAATATCAAAATGCTCATTATAGTTTCCCACAACCCAGTGAGATGTATTCAGATGTCTTGTTTTATTCCACCAGCAGCCCAAAACCCAAAGATATTCAGGTTATTATCATAAATGAGAGAGAAAAACATCAAATCCTTATATTTGAGATGCTGGAACCAGCAAATGTTTGGCATTTTTGCTTGAAAAGTGACAATAACAATGAATGAATATTGAAAATGGCTTTAATTTTCTGTCGATCAGTGAAGCTGCAACCATCAAATGTTTGACATTTTTGCTAAAAAAAAAAAAAAAGACCAGAATGATTATTCAGTTTTCAAAATAGTTCCAAATCAATATTCTGTCAATCATTTAATCGTTGAATCGTTGCAGCTCTAGTCTTGATGGATGTCAACTCGTCCTATTTTCCAGCATCAATGTGTGTTAAACAGCAGTTTTATCAGATTTGCTCCCCATTCGCTCGGCTCATATTCACATATTCGGTTTTTACTTGTTTATCTGCTAAGAACACATTTTTGTGTTTTTAATATTTTGTTTTCTCTACATTTTTGTAACGGATAACTAAAGAGTTTGAGTTACATGTCAAATGTATTTGTTTATCCATAATAAACACTAGCACATGATATGAGAACATACAACATTCAAACTGCCTTATTTGGGATGCACCAGATGTGTAGAGTTCGAGATGTCAACTTATCAGAGATGAAATGGGATCAATAAGTCAAAATGTATTCTAATTGCATCTTACTGTACTTATAAATAAAAATGTCAACCACAACTCACTGCTAAAGTAGGGAGCAGAGAGTGATGGCAAGAGTCAAATTCAAACATATTTTCAGATAAATCTGAAATAATGAAAACTATAAATTAAAAAAGTAATAAAAATAAACCCTAAAGAGGATTAAACATACTAGAACAATGAAAAAGTTGTATTAGAAGAGGAGGAGTATTATGTTGTTGTTTGTGGGACACAAACGTTATGTAGAACTTCTACAGATTGCGATAGAAAAGTGACATAAATATGTATTACATTGTGCGTATCAAGTCTCGTCTTTATAGTTTGTAAACCAGAACTCAGACCATTGCTCTCCCGCGCTTATTCAGCGCTTGCATAACTGAGGAGCAGGAACAGAAAAAATAAACTTTTTGCCTCTGTGTCTGAACATCCTGACCAGTAATTGAATTATTTGGAAATAATTTGTATCGTATTTACTCTCTGTGAAGGATGTCCTATCCGCTCCTTATGTGTCTTTCTATTTATTGATAGTGGAAAAATCACTGACCTTCTCTCCACCTCGTCCCATCAAAAGGCTTATTTTTGTCTGTTTTCCTGATTAAAGTCAAACTGGGCTCAAAAGGGGTCAAGAAACAGGGAGTAATGATTGCATAAGCTCTTTGTCTTTCTGCTTCCCAGTTCAGAACAATTACTGAAAACACAATTCTGGGGCTGGAGTGGCTCGATTTGGCCAAGCATTGTATTTCTGACTGAATTCCCACCAAAAAACAAAGACCGAAAACATACACAAGACAATCGGTTTGTTAATACTTATGTGATGTAAGATACCATTGTGATGTTCTATAACAGCAGGGCCAGAGTAGCCTGGTTCTGATGTCGCCCACATCTCAGATTTTGTTGACTGACTCATAAACATCTGGTGATGTTCTTGTGAATTCCTGTTTCCTCGGGTTGGAGAAACAACCAAAGATGGAACATGCATGACTGTGAAATGTGTACAGGTATCCTTTAGGAGACATTCACATGGCGGTTTTATTCTTTATTTCCAGTTCTGTGCCAATACTGTAACGTCTGGAAGAACATTTAGATGGTTGACTGATGAGTTTAACACTTATTCCTACCAAGAGAAAAAGATTGTCGACTGAAAGTAACGTTGATGTCACATTCATATGCACTGGCTTTATAGAGACAGGAGCTAAAACAGTCTAGTTCAAACAGAGGCTGAACTGAGTTTTTGAACTGTAAATCATGCGAAGATATTCCAGTAGAGCCACACAATAAAAATATAGATTTGGAAATGTGCATGATATGTCTACTTTAAGCTTAAATGTCAACATGCAAGCCTGCATCTCTTGTAGTTTGTTTGTTTCTTGTCTAATTGTCAGAGGGATTGTATCTGAATTAATCAGTTACTTAATTCTTTTAAAGAATGGGGTAAGTTAAGTACCAGCAGAGACGTAACATTACTGAACGCAAGATGATATTAGTGCAACAGGTCAACCAGCTGAATCAACTTTTGAAAGATATTTTCAGATGTATAATTCCTGCATTAGACAGATTAGGACATTTTATATTGGGGTTGTTTACCATGTTCAACAAAAGAGTTGATATTAATGATCTGCTGCTGATGTGGTATTCACAATTATGTAAATGTTAAGTTACTAAAAGCTCAATGTTTCCATCCACTTTTCATCGTTACTATTTGGCTACATGAGTCTGTGACCGAACAGAGCATCCTTGTGAAGAGGTAGAAGAGGGGAAAAAGAGGAAGGGGCCCCAGATATTAGCCTTATTGAACCCCTGTTGTTGTGCTGCTTGGTTTCCAATCTTTTCTGTCACCTGGTAGAAATGACTGTATCCCCGTAGCAAGTTCTGCCTTCATGTGGGTTATAATGTTCAGCTTTTGTTGAAGCTGTTTTAGAGAGGTGTTAATTCAACTTTATGGTCATTTTGTGTCATACAGAGACATGTTTTAATATTTAGTCTTTTCTCACTGATATCAACAAGTCCTTCAGATTAAACGACCAAATACATCGTTGACCTTGTGACTCCAGAATGACACATAGACACACACAGATTGTTTTCTAATCCGGCGCCCCCTATCGGCAGTAATCAGCAGGAGAACATCATTTGTTTGTGCTTTCCAAAACCGTTACACATCAGTGTTAAAAATTATGTTTTATAATGTGAAAATGCTGTGGTTAAGGTCTGAGTTTGGGTTAAAATGATCACTTTGTTAAGGTTAGAGACACTTGTGGTGTGGGTTAAAGTTACAACTTAAAATTAGGCAACTTCCGTTGTCATGGCTACAGTAATAACCACAGGGTCAAGGTTAACAGATGATCATAGTTATGGTTTTTAAAAAACTGTCCCAGCTCGTGGTTGGAAATGGGAAATGAACAGCGGTCTCCTGTGGCAAAGTCCTCTGTTTGCTGTGAATAAGGAAATTTGCCAACTTATATATAAACATCATCTGAACTGCGCCACTGCTCTGGGTCATAATTACTATGGCTGTTAGATGGAATCTGTCACTCAAACATAACTGTAGGTCATTTTTGGGCGACTGACATTACAACCTTTTTGTGTCGTTTTTCCTTGGCTTTTTCTTTTGAATATCCTCTGGGCAGTATAACTGTGCTCAATACATTTCAATCTATCCACTACATTTTGACATTTCATGTGTGCCAGTGGAAAGTTGGCTTGTTGTAGCGCTACAGGAAAGGTCGGGGGTCACCAAAATCATTAGGATTTTTCTTCTGGGGATCATGTATATCTTCCTGTGGAACACAGTGTTGGACGGATGGTTGGAAAATAGTTCTTGTCTACTTTTAGCATCTCTGAGAGAAATATTTAATTCTGTGACAAGAAATCTCTGACTGCCATCTTGACCTTACACCCATCATGCCATACGCCCATTATACCAATCAGCTAAAAAAACAGCATACTGTATACTAAGAATATACAAAATATCTCCCTTTTTATCTCATATATTCAAATCCAAACATGAAGAGTCTCAGATTCTAACATGGGAAGTTGGATGTTTGTTTACAATGAGATTTGAGCTGCGTCGGGGGAGTCAGTCCCAGTTGGAGCATCTTAGTGTCTTGGGATTGGACCAGAACACAAACAAACTGTCCCTGGATCAGCGTATTGGACAAATGTCGCAAAACATGCAGAGATCCCAAAGGGCAGGCAGACATATGAGTGGACTGCAAGGCATAATGTTGGACAGAGAAGTGACTGGTTAGCTCACAGTGTGACACTGCAGAGTATTTTTTTTTTTCTGTTCTTGTCCTCAGCTGGCTGGATGGTATTTCTCAGTAGTCGCACAGCAGGGGTTTTATGGGTCGCATGGTGCAGAAATTAGCTTGCATGGCTTACTGCTTCATTGCTGAGATGTAGTTGCTTCTTGAGGCTTCCACTAACAGCATTTACAGTTGATGGGTAAACTGAGCGGGGCAGGAGTGTAACAGACTGACTAGAAAGACAACATCAAACTCACAACATCCTGGATCAAACTTTAGCCACGTGTGTCACTGCAGCAGCTAAACTAGAGATGCAATTTTCAAGCAATTTCTTTATTGGACATGTGAACAGTCAAAATAAAATACACAATTTTTTTTTTCAATGGCAGGAAGAGTTTTAAGAAGATAGCCTAAACATAAAATGGGTTACACCAATCTCTCCATAAATCACACCAGTCCTACTGGTTTTATTTGATATAATAAGCATAACTTAGCTACGCGATTGGCGCGAGTCGAACACTGCGTGTATACTGTCTACTGTAGTCCAGCTGCTGAAAACACCTACTCAGGTGGGATAGAGTGTGCATAAAAAAAGCTGTGAGTGGAAATGTAAGAAATTTGAAGAAATCTGAAATATTACAAAAAAGTTTTTAAGCTTGATTGAAGTAGAAAAGTTGGTTAGCATGAGTTAGCATGTGACTTACAGGTCACTCAAGCTTCCACTGAAGAGATGAAAACATCAGATCTGTGTGGAGCGACGAGGAGACTGTAACGTTCCGCAAATGGATACAAGAAACAAACAGAAATATCATATTTTCATCACATTTTCCACATGGTTTTCTCTTGTTTGAGCTTTGACCGCTGCTCTTTTAATGATATCATCTCATTGTATCCTCTTCTTCTGCAATCGTAATATTTGCATAACAGTAGTGGATGGAAATGGACATTGATTTGCATTTTCTTTTGCCAATTTGTTGGAAATTCAGTAAATATGTAGTGGAGAACGGGGTAAATAGAGCCAGTGGGTAAAATTAGCCACCCCCTTTATCTAGGTAACTATAAGCAAAAGTAATCATGTGATCACAAATTAAGAAAGTACAGTTCACATTACTCAATCCATCTTGCACTCAAGCACATGGAGAGAGTGGTTAGCAAAACAAAGCAAAAAAAAAAGATTTTTGTCATGCCAAGTGAATTCATCATGTTACTGAAGTTATCAGTCTTGCATTTTAATTAAAAAAGACAAGTTTTGGACATTATTACATGTTAATTTAAGTCAGTGTAAGCTACAAAACAAGGTCATAAACTTACCATAACTGTGGATCTGAGCCACTGTGTGAAACAGTTTTGTCTAAATGGAAGTTGTGGGGTAAAACGTGCCAGTGATGTTGGAGCAAGTTGAGCCAATGGTTCAATTTATCCCCCAAAATTATTTTCTGATATTCTAGAGACTAGAGACCCTGTTCATGTTAATGTTTGATCACTGTTACAAGTATTACAATGTTGATGAATAAATACCTAATTGTTGACTGATAAGTTTAAGGTGGCAAATTAAAGGAAAAGCTGACATGAAGTGTCTTAGTAAGGTGTTGGGCCACCAGAACAGCATCAATACACCTTGGCATTGATTCTACAAGTGTCAAATTCTTCTAGAGGGATGAACACCATTCATCCAAAAGGTATTCCCTCATTTGGTGTTTTGATGATGATGGTAGAGAGCGTTGTCTAACACGTTGGTCCAAAATCTCCCATAGGTGTTCAAATAGGTTGAGATCTGGTGACTGTGAAGGTCATAGCATATGATTCAGATCATTTTCATACTCATAAAACCATTCAGTGACCCCTCGTGCCCTGTGAATGGGGGCATTGTCATTGAAATGGAAACACATATACTTATGTTATTGTCTTAAGATTATGTTACACTGCCTTATGGTCAAAAGCTCATTGTAAGACTTTATGATCTCTGCTTCCCGTGTGAAAATGTTCCTAACAGTTACTATCAAGTGAGGTGTGGGAGTTAGTCACTGTAACTTAAGGCAGATAAAGGATTTGGCCTTTATTTCTTAATTCTCAGCAGAGACCGAAAGAAACTCCCTAGAGATATGGTGAATTAATTAAAAATAACTGTGGTGATGAATATGGGATGATTGTGATGCATGTGGCTGTATATGAAAGTACCAACACTGATTTAGCCTAGCAAACAGGGAGATCTGAACTTGCAAATATGTATTCTGGATATTGCAATAAAACTCTGAAAGACAACTTGCTCTCTGTGAATTCATCTTAAAATTCCACTACAGTCATCCTGGAAGAAACAACTCCCATCAAGGTAGAAATGTTTGATCACAGGATAAAGGTGATCACTCACAACAACTTTGTATTGATTTGCAGTGATCCTTCCCTCTAAGGGGACAAGTGGACCCAAACCATGCCAGCAAAATGCCCCCCAAAGCATATCAGAGCCACCAGATCCCCTCACTGTAGGGGTCAAGCATTCAGACCTGGACCAGTTTTCCCTTTAATTTGTCACCTTTTTTAAATTGATGGCATTAATTAAGTTCAAAATGATCTCAAATTTGTTTGATTTTGTGTAATTTTTATATCAGTATTTAATGGTAGCACTATCTACCCCATCCCCATGCTCATTTTACCCCTACCTTGGAGTAAGTTGTGCCATTGGACTAACTTTTTTTGATGGCTCATTGTTCTAAAACTATAATAATTAGATAACTTGTTTTAATTTCCATGGGTACACAACAACCTGAGGTGTATATATAGAAACTATTATTTGAAACAAATACACTTTCATTTTGCAGTAAAATCATAAAATGTAAAAAAGTGGCTCATGTTACCCCGTTCTCCCCTACATGCTACATTTGGATGGAAAACTGACATGTGCAGACTGGTTACTTAGTCTGGGGAGTTAACTAGCTTGAGCCAGCTAACTAGCTAATATATCATTGATTAACAGATTATCAAAACTGATTAAAAGATCATTGATATCCCTAACCTGAGCCGTTACTATTGGTGTAAATACTTGCATTAAGAAATACAAAAATACATTAGATTTTCTCCATTCAGGACAACTTCTAAAAAAAAAAAAAACAAGTCCCTGCAACTGTTGTAACTGTGTTAGGACAAGCACAGTATAATGAGGTGCACTAATTAGACTAATTATGTAGAGTCTATGAGACAATGTGTCTTTGAATAGTGATTCTCATTAGTCAAATGTTGCTGCCAGTTTTACACAATGTTCCTGCATGCAGCCGAAACTGAAGTTTGTGTGTGTGTGTGTGGATGAAGAAGTTGTTGCCATTATGTTGGATGATTAATCATAGACTGATAATGTCCATATTATAAATTATGAGATTAAATTATAAGATGATGTCTTTAATTAAACCAACTGTACAAAGGATCAAGAGGTGCAATCTTGTGTAACACATTTTATCTACTGAGGAGTATGATGTTGCCTCATAATGTTTGCAATTCAGAGGTCGGCACACTAGACGCCTTGAAAACCTGAAACGAGAGGAAACCGGTCGGCCTGAGTCGCCGGTTCCTCCCATTTTACCTCCACCTCGTTTTCCTGACTCCCCACCTGAAGGAGACAAAAGGCTCTCAATCAGCTGGAACAAAGGGGCCTCTGGATGTGAGACGTGTGTGTGTGCGTGCTTGTTGTTGCTGTTTACCTGTTTCTATCAGAACTTCCCACGTGCATGTTTTTTTTTTCTGCTCAATAAGTTTGGGTTCCTGTCTTCCTGCAGAGGAAGGAAAAACGCACGCACACATAAACACACACACACACACACACAGTATTGTGTGTTTCTTGTTATGTATTTCTGTAATTTGGCTGACAAACAGCTTAGTCAGGGTTAATCACACACAGTGGCCCCACTGTATAAACCTGTTGACCTAAGGAGCCTCTGGTAATTGGTTGGCTCCTGAAAGGAGGTGAGGTTCAGGTGTACAATCCTCTCCTGACCAGCAGCAGCACACTGAACATTTGTGTTTGATAGTTGTTCAAATGTGTCGAAAGTGTTGAAAGGATACAGCTCTTATGCTCATTGTGTTACCACTTCCACAAGATTCTACATAAACATAAACGTTTCCAAATAATTTTCCAGCTTAGTGCTTTTATATTATAACTGTCCATAAATATCACAATCTCAAATGGAGCAGTCTGCATGCTGGAATTGATATATATACATGTTGTTACTTTGGTATAGCAGTACATCAGAGCCTTGAAACACCAGTCCAGCCATCATTCGTCTTTGTAACCATCATCCTTAGTTCTTAAGTGGTTTTTCCTCTCCTACTTACGCATGCAAAAAACCACAGGCTGACACAAAGCAAAACAAACCAAGAGTTTACAGTATCATATTCTCCATTCTCACTCTTCAACATACTTCAACACGACTGACGACTTGTTTCCCCTCCTCAGGTTCAGATTATATTTTCATGCAGGCAGTCAGCCGCCCCTCAGCTGTAGTTTCAGCTACTTTTAACTGAAGTTACTCAGAAATTTGATCAGTCGGCTGTATGTGTGTGCTGTTTTAGGGGGTTTTTTTTTATGTGCGTATGTGTTAGAGTGCTCAGTAGTGGCCTCCTGTAATGATGATGATTATCTACACCAACCTGAGATTTGGAAAAAAACCTAATAAAACACAAATGTCTCTGTTTTTGTTTACTTCTGTAGGTCACCTTCACATGAGGCCCAAAACCACCAATACCTGAGTGAGCAGACATGAGGTAAGGAGACACTAAGTCTGTCTGTCTGTCTTTCTGTGCCAGTTTCGGTTTATTTGTGCCTATCTGTTGGTCTGTCTGTCCAAGTCAAGCAGTGGATGTGCGTCACAATCTGAAACAAAAGCATCAAGTGCAACAACAAAGGTGGAGTTAAAGCTTTGAAACATGTTTTCCATGCAGAAGGGGAAACAGACCAGACTCCCATCAAAAAGGGTTTTAATAACTGGAAGTTTTAGAGTGAAGGAAAATGAACGTCTTGTTGACTTGAGACCTGCTTTACCTTTTTAGTTTTAATGATTATTAAGTAGATGGACACCATCTTCTTTAAAGATCATTAATAGTGCCACAGAATAAGTTTCAGATCTTTCTAAATGATCATTTAATACATTTATTTTGAAATCCATAAACATCTATCGGATGAAGTTGAAAAAGAATAAACCTCCTGACAGAAATTTTGTGCCCTGGTATATAGAAGAAATGTGCTGGTATCAGATGTTCATGCTATGATTCATGCATGAAATTTTTGGTATCTTAAAAAATATGATGGTAAATGGTATTATCATGATAATCATCAAACTTTCCTGAAGTACTGAAGTGACTGGAGGTTTTCCAGGAATTATACATTATTTAATACATTTATTTTGAAAAATTTGTGCCCTGGTATATAGAAGAAATGTGCCGGTATCAGATGTTCATGCTATGATTCACACATGAAAATTTGGTATCTTTAAAAAATATCATGATAATCATCAACAGTGACTGAAGATTTTCCAGGAAAGCCACTAATTGATTTATTTCCTCCATCACAACTCATTAACCATTGCTAAAAATTTAAATCAGAACATAAAACATCATACAAACTGCATACAGTCACAATAAACCACACATGGAGCCAGTGAGGGAGGGTAAGATCAGTATGCTTTAATAATAAGATATCAGTGCAGAAACACAAACTTCTTATCGGGTTAAATTCCCCATATAGTAATAACAATGATAACAATATGATAATAATAAGATCATTATGAATTTTTAGCATATAAAATGCGTAATCAGCTAATATAACTGTACGTTATGACATTGACAAAAAAAAAAACAGAGTACAAGTAGCTGAACATGGATCCCATAAGGAAAAAAAAAACATAAACCCTGTCAAGACACGAGACAAAAAGCTGATACTCTCTTTAAAAGAGGAAGTGCAATGAATGAGTGGATTAACTCCTGAAACTTTTTTTTTTTTTTTTTGTCGCTTTCGTTTTTTTGGGGGGAAACCCTTCAAGCAGCACAGTATGTTAAGCTCTAGGACTGGTGATCAGCCTTCTAGGGTTCAAATGGAGAGTTGAAGCCCTGCCGGGGGGGGGTAGCATCTGTTCCACTAGCTTCGCATAGATTTTTTTTCTCAGAAATTGTTGTGTTTTATTCTGTCTTTTTTGAAGAACTGATAACTCATCTTGTGGTTTTCTGTCCATAACACAGGATAGAAAACGTTCTTTTCTTATTTTCTTAATTTTAGCAAAGATAAAACAATGTTGATATTCAAAAAACAATTAGATTATCTGAGCTGTAGTTCTTGAACGCTAACAAACTTATTGGGTTTTTTTTTTACCAACACCAGTGAAAGTGTTAAAATCTTATTTTAAACTATTGTACAGCCGAGGCTAGTGGAACATTTGCTAGCTTAAAGACAAGCGGCAGGGCTCCTCCTCCTAGATTTTTATTTTTTAAATCGACTTCCATCCAGCCAACTCTTTCCACGTACATTAACACAATTTACAATAGCTCAAATCTAAAAAGTCCATCTGAAATCCTTTTCTTCTTCTTCCGTGTGCATGTTTCAGGACATTTAATGTAATTTTTAAAAGCCTTTTTTTTTGTCTCTGAAAATAAGTTTAGTTCTAGATTTTTCAGGGATTTTTTTTCTATTTTACATCATAAATATGTCATGAAAATAATTTACATTCTGTAAAGTGCTTCTCTGGAAACCCAATGTAAACAATTTTTTGGTTTCTGTGATTGATCAGAGTACAGGATAAATAAGGTTTTTTCTTACTACACTTAATCTAACAGAGATAACTCCATCTGAAGGCTTTTTTTTCTTTTGAACAATGAGGAACTTCCTATCTGAGTAAGTGATTGCTGACATATCGGGAGAGAATTAAAAAAAAATACCCGGGTTTTCAATCTTTGTAAAGGAAAGTGAAGGAAGAGGGAGGGGGGGAGTGAGAGGAGGAACAGACGAGTGATCTGTGGAGGAGGAGGAGTAGAGAGAGATATGCATCAGTGGGCAGGCTGAGCAGGATGTATCTCTCTTCACGTGTCACTCAACTCGACATCACTTTTCTCTTTTCAAATCAAATCGGACTGTTTCTCCGCTCTCAACCCCTCTCAGGATAACGTTCATCTCCAATCCTATTAAGCACCATGAGGCATAATTATATTGCAAAATTTGTTCAAAATTGTTTTTTTTACAACCCGGATTTCTTCTTCATAGATTTTAGATTTCGATTATCTGTGTGTTCAGACAATTTAATGCAACAACAGAATTGTTTAAAACCTTTTCTAAGCATCTAAATAATCGTGTTAGTTGCTCTAATCGACTACATAGTAAAGCTGTGACGTTCCTGTACTTCAGCAATTATGCTAGTGTTTAAAGTGTAATTAACTTTTTAGAATGGATTTTCACTCTGGGTTTCAACAAATTGAATAGCTTTCAGTGGTCAAATCAAACAATTAAAGGAAGTTATCTGCGCTTTGTTTAAATTAAACTGCAGAGCCGTCGACGCAATGTTACTCACAACAGGCAAATTCTGTTTCACTTGCAGAGTGACGGTAAATGCCTTGTGTCGGACACTACTGTTCACTCTGACACGTGAATTCCCTCCCCAGGAGCACTTCTTCAGTCCAGTCAAATCTTTTTTTTTTTTTTTTCCAACTAAACGTAAAAACCCACAAACCAAGCAGCTTCATCAACAAACAAACTGTCAGGTTGTTGGATGAGCTGGAGAATCCGTTTCCTTTTTAAAAGCCTTAAAAAAAACCTTGCAAAATTTTGACTCGTCATCACCAGGGGGGTGGGGGGGTTTCTAAAATGGGCTCTAATGGGAATCTACTTGAATCTAACAGGCTTTTTTACTGCATATTCCTTCACTAAACTGCAGTTCTATTGGGATCTAAATGAATGTATCAGAGGAGGCTATGAAGGAGCTGAGGACTTATGGTAAATATTATCCCAACTGTGACATTGTATCTCTATTTTTTTGGGGGGGTATTTTCCAATTACTGCAAAAAAAAACCAACTAGAATTGCTACATTGGCAAAGCTTTTGTGTTTTCACATTAATTTCTGTCTCTGTCTGTTTAACTAAAAACATCATTAAGAGACAGTTTTTAAAATGTCACGTTAGGACTGAATTCACTAAAAGCCCCTACAATTGAAGGAAGTCATCTACAGGTTGCAGGGAACAAACTGTGCACTTGAAGGGCGAACTTCGTATGTGTTGAGACACCCATTACGTCATGATAAGGCACATTATATGGATTAAAATAAACTTTAAAGAAAATCTCAGCATAACATAAAACAGATAACATCAAAATACAGTGTTAGTGGATCCAAGAGATGTAATAAAAGTTCTTAAAATGACAAATACATGGTCTATGAAGCACCATTGCTTTATATATGCAACTGGAAAACAATGTGATTAATTATATGGCAACTTCACCTCCTTTTACAATGTTCAAAATGCTACATATCTGAAAAGTGAAACTTAGAAAACTGATATTCATCTTTCATCTGAACTTTTTTTCTTGTTAATTTTTTAAAAATTTTTTTGTTGTTTTTGTTTTTTTCTTCTTAAAGCGAGAACAAAAACAGTACTGGCCAGCCAACAGATTCAATATATTTTAGGATAAAACTCTGCAGAAAAAAAAAAAAAAAAAAGAACAAAAATGCCACAAACACAGAAACAGCACGAGAGGAAACAGCACTGCGAGGGATCTGATCCATCTGCATCTACAGGGGTAGATAAGGACAAAAGTACCAGGACACATAAACACTAAAAACACTATCTTCAACATTAGTTCTGTCTTTAAATACGTAACGTATATGTGTACAAAGCTCTACAGTTCATACTCAAAAGTGGTCACCACACAAAGAACAATTACCTCAAAAAATAGAGTGAGATTAAGAAAAAAATACTTTGAGAGTACAGCAAAGGAGAGAACAGAAAAAATAAAAGGTGAGAATGTGATTCCATTTAACCTAAACTACTGACATAATTTGGGTGAAATTTACATTTTCTATTCTGAAAATTAAAATTCTGACCCTACAACTAATGATATTCTGTATCAAAGCTTTCTGATAGTGGCAGCCGCTCTGTATTGTGAATTGTAAGAAAAAACTGGCCTTGTCCTAATCATAAAGAAGTCACTATACAGAATGCTGTACTGCGCTGTACAAGGCTGCTGCTGCTGCTATGTACATATGTATAGTCTGAATAAGTAAGTCAGTTTCTGCTGTCATCTGACCTTATACAGTCTGGTTTATGCAGTGGTGTGCACAGGAGGTGCCCTTCTTGATCTAAAAAGCTGAAATGGCCTTTTTTTCTTAAGGGGACACTTTAAAGCTTAATTTTTACCCTAATATCACACACCAAAGGGTCACTTGAGGTAACTTGAACTGCTCAAATTACCTCTTTTCTTTTTTTTATTTGGCTCTATTGAGCCCAAATACACCTCAATGACACCCTAATTGGCCCAGTTGTCCTTCTGGATGGCTCGAGTGCCCTTCTGATCCCTCCTAGTGCCCTTCTGGTCACCCCTAGTGTCCCTGTGATTGGCTTAAAAACACTTCACCCCCTTCTATACTCCAGTTAGCATACCAGTGGCTCTGCGAGTTGTAGCCCCGTTACTACAAATCTCACATACTTTACATTACAACTAACAATTCTGCAAAATGTGTCAGAAATTTGATTGTAACCTACCAAATAGACAGAAATTGGTAAGATCCATTATACTGCAGAAAAAATACATTCAGATTTCTAAAACAAATTGGATGTTTGTTATATATAGAACAGGTAAGCTAAGCCACCCCACTTTTGCATGTATAGCTGCTTTCCGGTGTTACCATTTTATGATGTGCAGAGTTATACTGTGTTTTCAATCATGCAACTTTGATTACACAACTCAAGCAAGTTTAGAGAGTCTTCTAATTCATTTTCAAGGCAGTGGATGCATGGAATTTCGGGGAAAAGCATCTAAAACTGGTCAAAATGTAAATTAAACACCATCTGTAGTGAAAGAGCTAAGACATGCAAACACACTGGTATGATCCTTTTAACTTGACCTTAGGGCAACAATGAAACCTAAAAAATTCTAATTGGGTGCACGCCACTGTTTTTTCAGGTTATCTGTATTGCATGAAGTGTGTATTTAATCACATGAACACATACAGTGTGTGTAGAAGTCAGACTCCTTGTACAAGCTATCAGTTTGGTAAATAAAGCTACTTTTGATGCTTACTATACTAAGCTTTAGCTCAACAAAATAATAGCACAAGAAGAAAAAAAAAAAAAACCCTGTAGTCACACGAGCCATTCACTTGACTTGAGAGGCGAGTGTGAGAGAACCACGTATAGATAAAATCAAAGACAGGTTTTATAGAGAAGAAAATCAAAACTTAACAATATCAGGCTTACAGTAGAGTACATGTATTGCAATATATGTTTACTAGTGTGTCCGTGTGAGACACAAAATAGAAGAAACTGGTAGGTAGAGTAAGAACATAAAAAAAAATAAATGAGGAAGAAGAAACAAGGTGGTATTGATATGGTAAAGTGTCCCATCGATTTGGATTAAATAACGTGGGGATGATTTGATAAAAGCTAAAATGTCTCCATTCAACAGAAAATAGACTAATTATAATATCAATATAATGCATATGTCATTAAAGTTGACCCAGACCGTTCTAATGCTACTGTGAACCAGTTTCTGCGAAGAAGCAGACTCCTCCTGAATGAACAAAACTGCACTAACAGGTTATTTAAACACAACAGTTATAATGACTCAGGTGGGAGGATCCAGGCAAGAAGAGGCAGATTTATAACTGTCTGTGTCGTTGGGTATCACTCACATTTTACCTATTATAACTCTGCTTATTGATTCCAACTCTTATCAAATCCTTGTCCTGTTTCATTTTAAGTGTTTAAGTGAAATTTTAAGGTTTCTAAGATGATTATATGGGTTTTTTTGCTTTACTCCTGATAATTAATAGATAGTTTTATCCCTTGTGGATAGAACCAATGAGCAGGGTTCATTAACACTGCTTCATTTTAAGGAACCACAAGCGAAAAAAGGTTGGGAACCTATATAAGAGGTTATAAAAAGAAAACGTTTGGCCCCACTTCTGAGTGCTTGTTCTAGTCTGGCAAAAATAAAAAAAGCACAGTGACTGACAAGTGATCTTTGGGAATCAATAAGCAGAATCAGAGGGCATGTTTCTTGGTTCTATTTTATGTATAAATGTTCCACATATAGAACCGGTTGTCGATACCCAACTCTAGACTTGAAGCTTGGAGTTTGAACTGGCATTAGAGGAGAGGGCTGGGTCTAATTGCTGGTCAGTTACACTAAGTGAAAGAACAGTGTCTCTGTTAGTGTGTAGGTAGTATAATATCCTCACCTCTGAACTACATGAGTTAGCTGATAAGAACTGCGCTGCATAGAGTCCATATCTGGATAAGAGTTTAAATCCTGTGCCTCTACAGTATGTCGCTCAGCCATAGATTCCCACCAGGCTAAGTCAAAGCAGGAAACAGAGCAGGGTAGGCGGGAGTATGGCTGTAGATGTTTGGGCAGAGCTGAGCTTTAAGGCAGGTTGTGTGTTTGAATCCCATGCCACTAATACCCATTTTATACCAAAGACGTGTTCTGAGCACAGAACTGATAGTGAGGGTAACAGGGTTACTTTAGGGTAACTCTGCAGCTCGGGAGAGAAAAAGGGGTACAAGTGGCTTGACCCTGATATCTCGGCTTGTTTAGGTACAGAACTACAAAGGGGTTGGCTAAATAAGGCAGGATGTGGTTATGAATACCATTCCCTATAGGTAGCTTAGCCTCAGGTCTTTCAGAAAGCCCAGAGGTATAAAAGTAAAGATAAAGGCCTAGGTCAAGGCTTGTAGGTGGAGGTTGAGGGCTGGGAGTTAGTCCGGGTCTATGGTGAGGTTGAATCTGGGGCTCTAGGAAGCCTGGTCCAGGGCTCTCAGCAGGTCACAGCCCTGGAGGAGGTGCAGGTTACCCTGCAGCGGCACGTTGACCTCACAGTCATAACGGGTCAACTCCGGCAGACAGGAGGACTCGAATGAAGGGCCCAGCAAACGACTAGCTATACCTGGAAGACCACACAAAGAGAAATACAATCAGTAAAAAAAATGTGTACGTAACAATCTCCATCCTATAAAGTTATTTCTGTCTTTAAGTGAGAACTAAAAACATTTTTTTTCTTCAAACAAGTGCCAGATAAATAAGGAGATTTTGACCCCTTTCCCATTAGAAATCAACTTGTTTCAAGAAATTTCTAGAAATTGGAAAGTAAAGAACTTCAAAGAACTTGAAACAAGTTTGCATTGGAAACTGCCATGAAATATCTTACTGCACTGGCAGATGTGTTCCCTTCTTTAAAGAAATCAAGACTTAAGGAGAATTTTCTGCAGTGTTTTTACTACATAAATCTGAAAACAGAACAGTTCTTGTGCTACAGTTATTTTATCTTAATTAAGTTAAAGACCGTTAGACAGTTAAACACTCAAATGTAAACATGAAAGTCAGTTCAGCTCACCCCCGGTGTGGTTATAAGGCATCGTGCTATAGTCTGTGTAGTTGCAGCTCTTTTGGGGAAAGGTTTTCTCATTCATACCACCTAACCCGTTTCCTGGATACTGAGACTTCCTGTGTTGTTGCAGAGAGCTGAGACACAGAGACATGCTGCCTCCTGGCATCATCCTCCCCATCCCTGACTCTGAGAAAGGAGAGCAAGAACGGTTACAGGTACAGTTGTCTGGTGAGAGAGAGAGAGAGAGATGATATTGTTTAAATAAATTGTCAAACTGAGGAGCTCATTACCTGTCAGTGATCCTGTGCTGAGGGAGCGATCCATGACGGCACAACTGTCGCCCCTCATCCTCTTCCACATGATTTCTGAGCCTCTCTCACCCTGATAATCACAATGACACGTTTGGTGCTCGTCCACAAGAAACACCCACAATTTCAAGGCTGCTTCATTAAAGTAAATATAAATAAAACGCCTATGTTAATGTGGTTACATGATTAAAGACCAAGACTGGTCTGGGGAAGTTTTAAATCATGTAATCACAATAGTAAAGCCTTGTAATTTTCTGTACTTAAATTATATCTATGTGCTTTAAACTCTCGGGTGATCAGTATTCAGTCTGCTCATGCATCCACAGCTCCTGCTTTACTTCCATCACTGTCAGATCCAAGCAGCAACTTCTTCCATGATTTTTCATTAATTAGCTGCTTATTATAAAACAAAATAAATATAAAGACAATTCTAGTCTTGAATCTGTCACTACTGGACTGTTACTCTGGATAATTTGCTCTATTTTTAATACTGTAATGATTCTCAGGAATATTGTAAGTATGAAACTTTCTTTTTTGAAAGGTGAACATGTTGTTCATGTTGGTAAATGTAATGTTTGTCAGAGAAACTCACCACAGACATCTGGGTGAAGGAGCGCTTGATGCTGTTGCCCACGGCCACTCTGGCTGGACTCATGTCTCTGTACGCTTGTACAAAATTGTCAATGGATCTGCACACACACACACAAGCAAACATTAATAAATTAGTTTGTTCATTGGTAGGATGGATAAACTTTATTTATAACTACTTGTTCAAACTTTATTCTTTTATACTTCCTCTGAAGTTTGCATTGTAACTTTCATTCATACAGTAGTTATGTACTCATTGGTACATTTATACTGTAAATTTCTGAGAAGCTTCCATTTGTTGTAAAGGTATTAAAAACATTGGAAAACCTGTCTCTAGTGCATTATTATTGTTTCTGTCTTGGTTTACATCACCTCTGTTTCTGCATGACATGTGGCATGTTCTGTTGGCAGGAGGGACGCTCCTCTCCTGAGAAAGTGTCCATCAGGTAGCTCTTGGTGGCTCTTGGTTGTTGTTGGTAGGTTAACAGAGGGTCTGGAGGCCACTGCAGATTCTGTCTGCCACCCATAGAGGACAGAGGGGTTCTGGCCGGGGTCTGGTACGGGGGATTCTGCATGCGCCCCATCATGAAAGACCCCGCCTTGGTTTCCAGGGCTCCCTGGCCGGAGCCTCTCTTCTCTCCTGCAGCCCAGGATGCAGATGGCTGGGGCTGGTAGTGGCCTTGAGGCTGGGGAGGAGAGGACAGGGGCTGGAAGAGACTGGCGATGTTACTGAAGCTCTCCTGGTTGGCCTGGTGTGTTTTGTGAAGGCTGCTGTTGCTCCCCATGGATCCCGTTGGACCCAGATCCAGAGGCTCTGACTCTGTGATGATGGGATTCAGCTGGAAGTCCTCTCCGTCCATCGGGATGTAAGGAGCCAAAGTGTCCAGGTCCAAATCACTCAAGTCCCTCTGAGAAAACAACATGGGTTTATTAATAATTACATATATATATTTAACTTTCTGGTCACTTAAGTAGCTGTTACAGGTTTGTAACTTCTTAGATTCTTCAGTCCATCTGTAGAAGACATGGTTATTTTAAGGTTAGGCTTCTGGAGAACCTACAGTTAAAAATATATAAAATATCAAGCTTAGTTTAGAGAAATGTGTATACAATTTGAATTATTGCCATTTTATGTACAGTAATAAAGAAGGAGTGTGCTGTGTTTCATATATAACCAAAGAATACTCCCATTTTTAGTTGGGTTGAGAGGAAATGATAAAATAAATAAAAATTGAGTTTAGTGCCCATGTGGGATTTGTTTTTGTCTGTTCAGTAAAACTTGCAGATTTTAAAAAGGAAAACTTTTTTTTTCCCAGGAAAAGCTCTGTTGTGTATCTTGTAAGTTATTTATTACTACTAAGTGTGTACAGAGCTGTAGTAATAGTTTGTATAATCTATTGCTTGTGAAGTTGTAGAAATACTAAGAAAATGAACAGGAAAGCCAAGTTTTTTGATCAAAAGGGGGCCTCCTCATGAGTCTAATTAATGGGCTGATCCTGCTGCAAATAGATATAAAGCTTTAAGACATGAGAATATTCATTGGATGAGGAAAAACGCTGGTGGAATATTGCTTTTTTTTGTTTGTTTTAAAGTACCACCTGTACACACCTCAGTGTCTGCAGGGCTGTCGTCGCCCTCTGTGTCCAGAGCGAACAGCTTCTCAGTCAGCTCCACCTTCAGGTCACTCTCCACTGAGCTGTAGTAATCACCTGGGCTGCTGGGCTGCAGGGATGGATGGAGAGGTGGGAGGGAGAGAGGAAGTGTGAATAATGAATGTGGGGGCGAGACAAGATGACATGGACAGAGAAAAATGGACAACATGTAAGAAAAAGACAACAAAAACAAAGAGCGAGAGATGAGTTTTGACAAAGGCACCATTCACTGCTAAGAGAGCCTGTTCCTGCCAAATATCCACCCTCGCTATTCTCACACACACACACACACACTGCCCACTGTTGGTGACCTTTAACCCCCCAGGCCTCAATGAACACAGAAAGAACAAACTATGACACAACTATAACAGTCACTTGCTCATTAACTAATTACATCTTTCAATTTTTAAACAATCGGCCTGTTCTCGTCCTCACCGTGGAGCAGCTGCTCAGGCTCGGAGTGGCGCTGCCCGGTGGCGGTTTCTGCTGTACGGTGAACGTGGCGGCCATGTTTGCCATGTCCCCTGGAACTGGAGCCGGGGTTTGGCCTGATGCCGGAGGGGCAGGCTTGTGGCTTTCGCTGGCCCAGGCCGGAGGTCCCGGAGGGGGCATGGTGGCAGCAGAAACTTGGTTGTATCCTGCTGGCTGCTGGGACTCATCGAAATGAGGGCGACCTGCGGGAAAGATTCACAAATTAGACATGATGATTTACACACAAACTCTTTTTTTTGCTCTTTTGCTAATTTTAAACCTTTGTTTAAGGCGATGATGCACTCCAAAGTGTCCCAGTATTGAAAGGATTCATCAGGACACGTCAACGTACATTATCTCTCATTTTAAGACTCCCAAAAATACACTTAAGATGTCAGAAGCCAGTGCAGACCGAAGTCGAGGGTGATGATTGTGTCTCCGGGTGTCGGAGCCAGCTGGGCGAGGTCCTCCGGTTCCTCTTTGAGTTTGGTGAAGAGGGTCTCTCCCGGGTCTCCGGTCACACCTGCTCCTCCAGCGGTGAAGAAGCTGCTCATGTGGTGCGGCTTGAAGAGGGACTCCGTCTGCTCCAAGGACAAAATCATCGACTTCTCTTCGATGTCGCTGCAGGATTGGAGAAGGAGAGGCAGAGTTTGGGTTTTGTGTGTTTGTTGTTTTGTTTTCATCCATCTTTTCTCCTGCTAGTAGCTGTAGATGTACTCACTGGGACTGCTGTGCTTACCTGAGGACATAGTTTATGCACACGATGCACTGGGGCTGAGAGTTGCGGCTGTTATAAATAACAGTTCCCTGGGTTTCTACCCAGACGAAGCCTCCGTTCTTAGCCAGCATGCGATACTGACCGCTCACCGCCTGACCCTTGGTACACACTGTAGAGAGAGACGGACAGACGGAGGAAAGAGCTGTCAGCGTGTTGTGTTACTGTAGGTGACACCGAGGTGACTGAAGTTTAAAATGAGCCTCCTGTCCATGATTACACTCAGGTTATCATAGGTGCAAGCTCAGACATCAGAGACATTTGCTTTTATGGTTTACACATGATCCAATGTAAAAGTTGTCAAGTAGCAGCAGGAATTCTCTCATGATGCATCTAGAGCTGCAACGATTAGTTGATTAATCAATGACTCTATCAACAGAAAATCAGCAACTAGTTTGATTATTGAACAATTATTTCAGTCAATTTTTTTCAGGTTCTCAAATATGAGGATTTTAAGCTTGTGGGTTTGGACTGTTGATCAGATAAAATCAGAAATTAGAACAAGCATTTTTCATTATTTTTGGACATTTTAAAGACAAAATGATTAATTGATTGATAGAGAAAATAATCAGCACGTGAATTGACAATGAAAATAATCGTTAGCAGCTACAGATGCATCAGTAAATGTGATTTGAAATAAAGAAGACAGGATTGGATGTAGAGTTGGGACGTTACTCTTCCGTCTCTCTTTACCGTGTTTTCAAATTGTTACTGTTGGGTAAAAAATGTCGTAATTTCAAGTCAGTTGAAGAATGCATGTTTCTCAACAGGTGGAGATCATTTTACAACCCACTTAGTCTCATGAAACCATCTTCAAAACACCTTTAAATAATGTCAATCGTATCGTCAATCAGCTGAAACAAAAACTCAAGATCTACAGCTCCTGTTAGGTTTGGATAACATGTTCATATTCAAACCCTTCATCATTAGATAATATACATAATTTTGCACCACACATGTATATTAATTTTACATTATTTGTTTATGGAGAAAAAACATGCATGATATATATTATAGTACGATCCTACAGGAGAACATGGCAGCCATCATGAGTTTAAGGAATTTTATTGAGTGTGAAAAATGATAATTTTAAAAAAAGGTGATTTTTGAATTTCTGAATAAATTTGGATCAAGTTTGAAAACCCCTCATGTACAGAAATGTTTTTTTGGCTCTTACATTGAGAAAGTTTTTGTGTATTCTGAGTCATTTTAGGAGAAGTTATAAGAAAAAGATCTTTTGGGTGTTTTTACAGCTCTCGAGTGCAAACATTTGTGACCCGAGGGTTAATCAGTGACTAATGGAAGTTGTGTTTATTTAAATGCAAAAAACTAAATTATTTTTGGGTAAAATTATGAGATGCTGACATTTTATTGTCTCGTACAGTAATAGAAACCAATTAATCTTCTCAGGAAGAAACTAACCCACACGAGAAAACACAAAGCACCATGCAGTAAGTATTTCAGCTCTTCTTTTTCATCCAGTTAATAACAGAGATACTATTTAGCTTTTAATCTTGCAACATATATAAAACAGACACTGCACTCAAAGCTCAGACCAGCTGCATTTCCTTGATTTTGTTTGTGTCTGATTTATATTTTTTTTTTGTAAAATTGAAGTTATTGGATCGATTCATTACATTTCCACATATTTACTTCAGTGTGAGGCTGTGGAATCCACCAAACATCGGTTAGCAGGAGAAAGTGGGATGTTTGACTTTGAGCTGAGGAGTGGATGTGCTGGCTACGGTCCAAAGTTCAGCACTGGCGTGGGAAAGAAGCAGGGCTGTGGTCAGAGAGTGCACATAAGGCCAGTGACTGTGTGTGTGTGTGTGTGTGTGTGTGTGTGTGGGTGTGTGGAGGAACCTCAGGGCAACATTACATGTAGCAGAGAACACTGTTAGCATGTGCTGATCGACAGGCTGGTCACATTGGCCGTGAGAGCGGGTCATCCGTGTGTGTGTGTGTGTGTGTGTGTGTGTGTGATACATAGAGAGGCGTAGAGAGCTGTTTTTATCTCAGCAGATTTCAGCCAACTAAAGACTGTAGACGCGCACGATGAAGACCAGAGGAAAAGAAGCGTATACACACACACACACACGACGAGCACAAAATCCACAGGAAACATAGACGCTGAAGATAAGATGATTCTCTTTCATCATAGTTTCTGAATCCTACGATACAGACACTCAAAATTTCCAAAAACTCCTGGAACAAAATGTTTCATAAAAAAAAAAAAAATGACTTAAAGTCCAAATCTGCAATATATGACTTCTTAAGATGACGAGTTGGTAACAAGCCAGTATCGCCTCTTAATCAATACATAATCAATAACTTTTGAGTGCTATACATTCATGCATGTTCCAGCCTGAATACGATCCAAAATATGCGAGTGGAGAACACGAACAATCTGTGGAACAACCTCGGCAACAAACGGACGGCCGTTTGTGGGCATATGCGAACATTATGATGTCATCACGAGGAGGAAGTGGAGGTAACTTTGGAAACAGAGCGTTCAGAGGATGGATGTATAATAAGAGCTGGATAGGGCGCCACCGCTCAGCCTTGCAGCTAATTTCTCCCAGTGGTCACTCGCGGTATTGCAGCGAAAAAGACCCAAAAAGGATTTTCCCCCATAGACCACCAGTGTAAGGACAGAACACCTCGAACTGCAAACAACGTCAATTATGACTCTTTCTGTTATGAACTTTTGATCCCATGGAGGTTTTATGTTTGTAAAACTTTCCTCGAGCCAAGAAAAGCGATTTAAAAATCTGTGACGTCATTACAACGTAATGGGGGAAACACTATGCGTAAACTACGTATGCGCCAGGCAAGCAGTTCCTATAGGACTGAATGGGTGCCATTTTTAGTCCGGTATCCAGCTTTTATGATACATCCATGGTTCAGAGCAGACTGAAGCTCTGGAGTTTGACTCACAGGGGACCATTTTACATACGTTCACTTCAGGTTTTGGAACTTTGACCATGTTTAACATTGACAACCAACATTATAACAGTATACAAATAACAGAAAATCACATAAAGGATGATATGTTCCCTTTAAAGTGCTGTATAGCTGTTTGATTTAAGATAAAGTGAAAGATACATTTCAGAAAATTTAGCTTATTTTGTGAAATGAAAATGTCAGAAGTTATATTGGCCTCAGTATTTTAAAAATGTATTTAAAATTGTACTTGATGTTTTTACAGTGTGCACACACACACACACACATACACAGAGCCAATATGTTGCGGGGGGGGGGGGGGGGGGGGCTTTAAAGGAACTAAATTACCACTTTCTGTGCTGTCACTGTTGTTCAGAGCTTCTAATGATATAGTACTGTCAGCGGAGAGAAAAGCCATGACACTTCAGAGCCTGGTTAACACACACAAACACAGTGTCATTAGAATGTAATAGAGGCCACCTGGTCCCCTGTCCACAGTGTTTGTGTTTGTGGCAGCAGATGTGCAAACCTCATCAGGCCATCAGTGGCTACGCTTAATTTAATAAAAGACATCTTAATACTGTGCCCCTGCTCTGCACACACACACACACACACACACACACACACACACACACACAGAGAGAGGAGAGACACATATGCAACATATACAGAGAGAAACACACACACACATAAACACATATACACTAATACATAAGCATTTTATGCTTTTATATCATGTAGACTTGATTATCGCAGTGCCCTTTTAACAGGTCTTCCTACCGCATCAATTAACAAGTTGCAACTAGGCTTTTAACCCCGAAAAAAGAAGAGAGACCACATCACCAACTTAGAATCGATTTTAAGGTCCTTTTATTGGTTTATAAAGCTATTTAACCAAACTTTAAATCCATATATTCCTGCATGAGCCCTTAGGCCGTACTCATGACAATACTGGAGATGCAACTTTTTCCATTTATGCCCCTAAACTCAGCAGTATCTTTTTAAATTAGTTTTTACTCAATGTATCCGTTTTTTAAACAGATTTTTAATTGTTTTTTTTTAATTTAATCATTTGCCATTTAAGTTTTTAGCCTGTTTTTTATTATTATTATTAATGGAATCTTTATTATTTTTATTCTGTTTTAGTTTTTTTCTCTTGATCCTTATGTTTTTTTTATGTGAAGCAATTACTTCCACTGTACGAAATGCACTATGTACATTTAGATTTTTGATTTTAAAAGATGTGATTTTTTTTTTTGATCGATTGATTGATTGACATTACAATAGGACATATGTTTGTAGACATTAAAAATGAAAAGGCAAAATGATATTCAGACTTGATGAATATTTTCTAAGGACTAACCTGCATTTTTTACTTTGAGAAAGTAAAAGAAAACAGATGTAGATGTAGAGGTTGCTGACATGTAGCCAGCAGCTAGCAACCATTAGCCATCCTGCATATCCAGGTTTATTAATTAGCTTGTTTCTGTTAATATTTAATGATACAGTTCACAATAATTAGCTTACAGGCATCTCTGAATGCATTTTTTGCCTCTTAATGACAGCATGTAACCACTGCGGATTCATGTTTATTTTATATCTCTGAGTGTGTGTGTGTGTGTGTGTGTGTTTTCTTACAGTTGTGGTGGCTCTTGGTGACGCTGTCCGAGTCCAAGGCGTGGTAAAAGTCGTAGACCGAACGACCCAGCAGATCCTCCGGAGTGTAACCCATCAACTCCGTTACCCTGCAAAAAACACACAAAGACTCACATTTTAAATGATACACAGGATTTTAACATTTATAATCTTCACTTTTTCTGTGAATCCCTTTTTTGTAAATCCTGCACTCTGTCCCGAAAAAAAGTGCACTTCAAAAAGGTCTCAGACACGATTTGGAAATGAAACAGAGAGGGTGGACGATCATCCAAAAATAAGAATTGTTCACATTCTCTCTGTGTCCTAACTCACTGTGTTTCTGGGAAAAGCTAATCTCTTTCCGTCACTCTCATCACGAGTTCACTTTGTTAATGAGGATTTTGTTGCTGGCTTTGAGTTACCTTGTTTAAAAAAAAAAAAAAAAAATCACATTTTTCTTTTCTTTTATTTCTCTCCAGCTCTCTTCTTTCAGTAGATTCCTCATAAACTGGTTCTGGGGGGTCAATTACAAGATTACAGCGAGAAAATCAGGTGCAGTTACATTAACATACGCTTTGCTTTAGTTCACACAAAACATTCTCGGTTTGGTTTGTTTGGGCGAGTTAAAAACAATCCAAAATGAACTCGGATGTAAGTCAAACTATTACAGCGAGGAGCATGAGTAGACCAGCCTCTTCTCAACAAACTGTGCTGTGAGAACATAATCCAAACCGACTACAGGAAATGACCCCCCGAACACAAGGTTTTATGGGTATAAGGAGACCAGAGAGGGTAAACTGGGACAAAGAATGCTGAAAGAGTTCGTCAAGTTTAACCTAAATTAAAGTGACTGGAATGTGGTTTTATTTGGCTCGATGACCAAATCTATCCTGAATAAGTCAGCAGTTTGTGAGTTTATGTGACTCTGGAGCTTTGGTTGACTTTTTAACTACATTTGATTTACTGTGAATTTCAACCTGTGATGCTGTTTGTTTTAGAGCTGCAACAATTAGTCGATTCATCTTTTAATCTAATTGTATTTTAGTCTTTTTTTTTTTTAAGCAAAAATGTCAAACATTTGCTGGTTGCAGCTTCTCAAATCTGAAGTTTTTCTGGTTTTCTTTGTGATCTGTGATAGTAAACTGCTGATCATACAAAACAAGACATTTTTATGACCCCACTTGGGCAATTTTTTATAGACAATTGATTAATCAAGAAAATATTTGGCAGATTAATCAATAATGAATACAGTTTGTTTTGTACATCTGCAAAACCCGACCAGGCTGCAGTAAAACAACACTGCCTGTCTGAGCTGTCTATGTCTTTGGATTTTAAACTGTTGGTCATGAAAAACAAGACATTTTTATGACCCCACTTGGGCCATTTTTTACTATTTCTATTCTTTTTTATAGACAAAATGACTAATTGATTAATCAAGAAAATATTTGGCAGTAAAACAATAAGTTTTGCCACACTATGATGTTTGTTTTTTGAACATGATGATGGTGAGATCAAAATTTGCTTCATGTTCAAAAACGTTTACATTATTTTCTAAAGTAACTGTGAAATGCTTGTTGAATTACTGAAAACAAGTTAACCAACATTCAAACATAAAATCCTGGATTTTATTCCCTCATGCCACCGACTTTATTTAAAAAATGGCAGATGCTAATCTTTTGGCCAAATTTTAACTGCGCAATTGTGCGTAATGTTAATATTATTTTCTAACTTGTAAATTGCCAAAAGCTCAATAAACGCATAAAAGTATTATGCAGCATAAAAAAAGAGGTCAGTTTCCACTCAATATTTCTGTATCTTAATTTTTCTACCTTCAATTTTAGATAAACATACAACATTAAATCAAGTTAAGATAAGGATATAACCCCCATACTCACTATATCTATGATTGATTACATTTTAAGTTCTCTCAGCTGATCCAAATATGAATGAATCATCTAGAAACAGCAGGGAGCGTTGATTGCACATTCCTCAGACCAGAATTCCCAGAATGTTTTTGTGAAAATGTGAAATGTGAAGATAAACTGTGAATTGTCAAGTCACAGCAGGATGAAGATGGACAATCTGTGAATGATGATGATGATGTTGTGTGGATTTATTGTGAGAGAGCGACTGAGAGAGAGAGAGAGAGAGAGAGAGAGAGAGAGAGAGAGAGAGAGAGAGATAGCTGTGCAGAGACTCTTGTCCTCCGGATTATGTAACGCTGACAGCTGCAGGCCTCGGACCGGGAGGGAAGGGAAGAGGAGGGCACAGAAAATGAAAAGAGAGGTGAAAAAAAAAAAAGAGGTAATGCAAAAGAGATGCTCGGGGGGGAAAGTAAATTAAGAAGACGGAGGGAAGAAGGAGTGGTTGTGAGGAAGGAGGGATAGATAAGATAAGGAAGAAAATGAGGAAAAGAGAAGAAACAAGAGGATGAAATGAGAGGAGAGTCGTAGTGAAAGAACATTTTTTTTCTTCAAGAGAAACAGAAATCATATCCAAGAATGGCTACACAGCTAAAATAGCTTCAAATTATTATAATAATGATGATGATGATTGCTGGCTCAAGACCTTCAATACACACTAACATCTACCATCCAAACGTTCGCTCTCTTCTCAGTCTTCTCTTTGTTTATCCACTTTCTCTTTTCCTTTCTAGTCTTTCACTCAAATGTGAAGATTTGCTTGCTTTAAAAGCCAGGAGTTCAAATCTGATCTACACAATAAAAATATTAGTCACCAAGCCAAGAATAGAAAGAAGGATTTGTGCCAGAACATCCCAAATATGCTCAAAATAATATAAGAATGAGGCTGATTATCATAAAGAAAGAATAACATTAATTACATTTCCCCCTTTTATTATTTCATGCAAATTAAATACTGACAAAAAATAAAAAAAAACAGTGTATCTTATATGTGCAGACTCTTCCAGCCCGTCTGCTCCCACACAGAGAAATCGAGATGGAATAACCGGCGTGTTTCCTTGTCACATCTGTACAGCGTGCAATAATAATTCTAAGAAAATTAAATAAACACAGTGTTTTCCCCTGTTGAGCTGCGGTGGAAGTATAGTAACACAAGGAGGGAGTTTGGCACTAAAAAGACTGTAACGTTGAAAGATATCGACTTGATTTAACTCTTTTGGACGGCTCGAAGCTTCATATTAGCTTCGGATAAACATTTAAATACATTTTTTTTGCACAGAGGGAGGATTGTGGATTTTGCCCCCCCCGTCATTTTTACTGTAAGTGCATGATGAAGGGATCTTCTAATGGTTGGTATGAAGTGACCATTAGAAGGGGTACCTGACTGTTTAAGAGGTTGAACCTTTTCTACCAAGTGTGAGGTCTTTCTTTCGTCTCTCCCTCCCCTACTCAACCTCTCGCGTCGCCAGAAATGAGCTAAAGCAACTTTCTGTCCCTACTCTAATGAGTCTAAGTCCCTGCTGAGCCATGAGGGCAACCCACCTACAATAAACTAATTTACGTAATTGGAAGAGAAGATTTGGGCGAGCTATTAAATTGCACCGAAAAAGGCGAGAAAGAAAAAAAAAATGGGTCGTTGTTTGTGTGCGATGCAATACACAAAAAAGCACGCTCACTTTTCCTCCGAAAGAAACCTTTGTTCTGCATGAGCAGCTTGATAAGATTACAGGGCTGCGTTCATGCGCTTGTGTAACTCGAATCAGTGTGTGTGCTTGTGTGTGAGAGAGAGAGAGAGAGAGAGACTGTGTGTGTGTGTGTGTGTGTGTGCGTGTGTGTGTGTGTTCATCATCACCTCCTCGTGCCAGTGCGAGAGAAATATTTGGGTTCAAACGAACCAGTTCTTTGGGTTCAAGATGGCTGATACACAACACACACACACACACACACACACGCACACACACACACACACACACACACACACACGCGCACACACACAGACGGCGGGTAACAGTTTGTGGCAGCGACATGACTGATGCGATGTCAGACAGAAGCTTAAGTGACAACTTTGAAATGCTGGAATGTGTTATTATTATATTATTAGTAGCGTGCACGCGTGTGTGTGTGTGTGTGTGTGTGCGTGTGCGTGTGTGTGAGTAGGCTTGTCTGTGATTGGGAACACTTGGCACAGTCTAACAATGTCGTGACAGCGTCTTATTAAAGTATTAATGTTTCATCTCTGGCTTACATTTCCCACTGACGACCCTGCCAAGTTAAACTGATTCAGTCAACACGCTGCAATCAGTCAAAAAGTCTCCTGTGTGTGTGTTTGTGTGTGTGTGTGTGTGTGTGTGTGTGTGTGTGTGTGTGTGTGTGTGTGTGTGTTATTCTTTAAGATTTGTGCTTTAACTGGCAGCAACCCACAAAGTGAAGATCTATTTAACTCTGTTGAGGTTCTTCTTTACAGACTCAATGAGTCATTTTCTTTCCGTAAAGCCGTTTTTCAAGTAAGAAAAATGATTATTTTTTTGGTTTTAGCCTCTCGTATATGAGGGTTTCTTTGCTTATAATCAATATAAATGACAATGACTGATGTAGTGATGAATATATAGAGAATTATCAGTGACTCTGCAGCTCTCCTCGGCTTTACGGAGCTTTATAGAGAGTTTCAGCTCGTTGTTTAGCTGTCTGGCTGCTATTTTACTGTTTGGTGCTCTCATAGCGTGGATTTCAGCGGCAGAAGGCAGCTGAAACCTCTAAAAACCCACTGAACACTACCTGCTCACACACCTGGCGGCATGGACGGGCATTGTGGGTCTGCCCACTGAGTCACCTCTGTGTGTGTGTGTGTGTGTGTGTGTGTGTGTGTGTGTGTGTGTGTGTGTGTGTGTGTGTGTGTGTGTGTACCTCTCATCGCAGTAGGTGAACTTCATGTCCATGCTGTGTCTGCTCAGGAAGGTCTTGCTGTCCAGCGGCGTGTCGATGTTGGACGGGTGTGGGATGGGTTCGCACATCAGGACAGCGCAGGTGAGCGGGGGCTCTTTGAAGCCGCACAGCACTCGCGGAGGGCAGCTGTTGTACATCTTCAGGTGTCCGGTGCAGTGCAGCACCTGGAGGGAGGAAGAGGAGGATAAACGTTACATACACACTGTGGGGTAATGTCGTTAGCTTTGTTAGCAGCTGACATTGACTTGACTATATGTTCTTGTGATTTTTGGAAAATTAACTCAAGTGAACATGCACATAATTTGCACTTTGCTACTTCTTGCAAAGCTATATTTATTATAAAATATCTTCTTTTTGTCCAATATATTTTATTTTATGTGTGCAGTGCACTTTCAGTGTAAAAGCTCAGTTTTCACAATAAGATTCAAGTCTGGAAAACCGAAAAATTTCAAACACAAACTTATTTTTTCAGACTTTGCTTTAATCTTGCTTTATAATCATGAATTACTGACAGATTTAACTCCTTTCAGCCTCTAAAAATCATTCAGATAAATCATTCTGAGGAGGATAAATTACTCTTTGGCTTAATGTTCCCAATACCTGTGATGAGGGTCCACAAATTGCTTCATTGTTTCATTTTTAGCCAAAAAAAAGTTGGGAATCATCGATCTATTGCAAAGCCACATGGAGGTAATGTGCGTACGGGAATGTACTGCAGGTAGAACCGTACACGCGAGGTGTGGAGATGCAGCAGATGTGTTGGCTCGTACCCGCAGACGCCGTCTCTTACCTTCCAGCTGGCTGACTTGAGGTTGACGGTGCGTCCTCTGTTAGTCACCGTGCATTTCATCCTCATGAAGAAGTCTCGTTCGGTGCTCAGCTCTTTGCCCTTCTTACCAAAGCCGCTACCTGGAAAAACACATACAGTCCCCCCCCGGGGGTGAGAATCAAATTCAGTGCTGTACAATAACCAGATGTTTTATCTTCTGTTGCCATGGATTTCTCAGCTGAATCTTACTCCTGGCAGCAGTTTTATATTTATCTTCAACTTTGGATTTTTCTCTTCTGTTAAAATAGTTTCCATTAATGAAAATGTGCTAAACATCATCACATAATAGACTAGTCTCATTTAAACTCAAACTATATTAACTATAATATGAATTATAAACCATCTCTATGAAACTTTCAACTTCTTTTGTCAAAAAACACTGTAACTGGGATCCCAGTTACATTAATAGCTTCCTGTAGCTACAAATGTATTAAAATTTTTATTCTATTTTCTTTTTTTAGTCGCAAAATGAACCACAGGAAAAAAAAAAAAAAAAGTAAGTCCTCCCCCTTATCTGCTTGTCCCGTATGTAACTGGGAAAACGGTCAAGGTTTACACACACACACACACACACACACACACACACACACACACACACACACACACACAGGGGACGTGAAATTGGGCCAAGCTGTTACATCACAAGGTCAGAGTTCAGCCTCTCCGGCGCTGCAGCCGCAGAGCGGAGTGGTGAAGTGTGTCTTTTTGTCAATCTCCGCGCTCACACAGTGTGTCTTTATCTTAACACTTAAACACAACTTTTTTTTCTCTCTTCTAATCCTCACAATAGAAAAAAAAACTTGTGTTTATTCATATGTGAGTGTGTGCTAAAGGGGGGAAGGGACTATACAGTATTGTTCCACTTGTGTGTTTTGTGGCCACTGCTGATAAGAGTTATCAACCACAGTTTAGTGAGCGCAATTGTGTGTTTGCATGAGAGATTTTTTTTTTCTCATATAAACCTCGGTCGGTTACATGCTTTTTTATTCTCCAGTGTTACACAGTCGCAACAGTGTTTATTCTGAGAGTTAAAACCCTCGATGCTAAAAACGTACTCTCCAGTTCTCTGAGTTGTCTCTTGTATGTGAATGTCCACTACAGAAACTGTAACATACCATGTTCACTATCTCCACCAGATAATACCCAGTTCCTCCTCGTCCTCGTCCTCTTGCTACAGCTCCTATCATCGCCTTTTTTCCTCGCCTCTGCACATGTACACACCAGCTCTCCCACACACATACACACACATACACACACACTCTCCTCTACTGTATCTCTCTTTAGGTTCCTCTCTATATGCTCTCTGACCCTCTGTTCTCATGTCTGTTCTGGACACTTATGCATGAGATAGATAACATTATATAACACCCCAACTCTACATGTATGAGGCTTTGCCTTGTTTTGCTCGGAAAAAGCGGCAGGAAGGACTCTGGGTGACCAAGTAGCAACTACCACCGCTTGAGGCTGAAGCCAACATGAGAGTAACTAAAAGGCTCCAATGCTGAGCAACCTTACTATCTTTATATAAAGTTTATGGTCCAGAGGTGGGATATGGTCAGAGATTCCAGCTGTGGCTCTGGAGGTAGAGCGGGTCGTCCACTAATCAGCGGGTCAGTGGTGTCGTAGTGTCATTGGGCAAGACGCTAAACCCAAAAAGTTACCCCCTCCGATGGTTGCTCCAGCACCCTGCCATCGGTGTGTATGAGTGTATATGTGCGAATGGGTGAGTGAGGAGCAGAAACATTGTAAAGAGCTTTGGATGAAGCACTATACAAGCAGCCGTTTACCATTTATCATATTTACTTTTCCAACGAGCAGGTTTTCAAGTGGCCGAGAATTTCCAGCAGCCCTCTCGAGTTGACTGGAGATGACTATTAAACATAATCTTAGAGATTTTTTTTTTTATTCATTCCTTCCTCTTCTTTTCTTTTTTTTTTGTACATTTGTTTTCCTACATTCTCTCACTTGTAAAACTTTGTTTTACTTTACTTTCTTTCTCACTCACTTGAAATTTTTCCCTGATAAAACCTTTGGCCCGATAATCTAAACATAACCATAAAAACTGTAATAATGCTGCTGATATTCTATTGCAAGACTGGATACGATGTCACTGAACATTTCACTCATATGTTCAATATCAACATTTAGTTTTTTTTTCTTTCCAGATACATTAATTAACTTTTTTTTCATTATAATGACAGAAAAACTGTTGCAATGAAGCGTATATGAACATATGTGATTCGTAGGAGATTTCTAGGAGGTTTATTGTCGACTTTGCACACAAGCTATCTAATGATCTAATGGGCAGACTTCCACGTGAGCAGCTGAGCACATTTATTCTTTTATGGTTATATTTTAATGACCTCATGACCATTGCTCTAGTTAAAGGACGGATTTACAGTAGGTTTGTTTATGGAAAATCATTGTAATGAGGTTATAAAAAAATAAAATAAAAAAAAAGAATAAAGATATACTGTATGTGAGTGTGTGGGTGAGAGCGGGTGCTCACCAGCTGTTTTCAGGCTGAGGTTTTCTCTGATCTCGTCGTGGTCACACGGATGAGTGAAGTCGAAGATGCTGTGACCTGTGAGCTCCACCTGGAAGATAAATATATACCGTCATAAAGTATGAAATATAGAAAAGAACAAACGTAACATTTGTCGACGTCCGTCCTGTTACTGCCTGCATCAACACTCCTCCACACTCGTCTGCATCAGGTTCAACATGTTGTGTTTCTCATTTCTGCCAGCAGCAGCACTGGTTTGTTTGGGATAAACAGAGGAGAAACCGAGGAAGGAGTGTGAGCGAGCGAAATAAAACTGCTTCATCACAAAACAAATAAAGACTCATGAAGGCTGCAGCTGAAGAAAAGCGACAGAAATAAAGAAATAAAAGAATAAAAAGACAGAAACCTCGCTCTACAATTTAAAGTTTTTTCTTTCTTCTATGATTCGCTTTTCAAGTCGGTGCCAGTAAGTAGAAACTGCTGAGTGTGTGTGTGTGTGAGTGTGAGTGTGAGTGTGAGTGTGTGTGTGTGTGTGTGTGTGTGTGTGTGTGTGTGTGTGTGTGTGTGTAGAGTTGAACCCTCAGTGTCTGGACTGAACACACACCGCTGGCATGAGAGGTATTTCACACAAATACAACAGGCTCGTCTGACTGACAGTTTACATCCACGTCTCTGTGTCTCTGTCCGTGACTGACTGACTGACTGTCTGTCTGGGTTAATGTCTTCCCATCTGCCATCTGCTTTATTCGGAGGGGGGGGGGGGGGGGCAGCAGTTTTTTCATTTTTATTCGGGTGGTTATTACACTATCTTATATGAATACTTCACTTTTGTCACTTTAATGACCACTTAGTTACTGTACATGTATGTTATAATGTAACTATGTACATCATACCATTACTGTATTTTCTGTTACTCTATCTTTATTATTGTATACCTATTATTATATTACATCATACCAGGCCACTTTGTTACCTTGCTAAAGAGTCTTGCACATACAACTCATTATTGCACATTACTTATGTACTGTGATGCTTATTAGCTTCTAACTTCAATTCGTTGCACAGTTTGTCATCTATTTACTTTTTGTATCTGTGCATTTTTATATTTTTATTCCTGCTCATTCTATCTTTTTTTTTAGTCTACTATATGTGATCTTGTGCTGCTGTAACACCTAATTCCTCCCCGGGGATCAATTAAGTGTTATTTTATTTGTATAATAAGTGATACCTTTAATAACTAAATCTGCATGTCACATGTTTCATTTAAGTCTGTATTGTTGCTGTTATTATTTGATTTGGAGCAACTACAACCACTATAGAAACAGATGATACCTGGTGTCACGCTTCAGTTATGTTCATTACACCTTGTTTTGTGTTAAATAATATTTATTTAATCCTTGTTGTTTTATTCCTGTTAAGTAGTTTCAGTTTTCAGATTTTGTCATTAAAGATTGAGTATTTTATCAGCAGACTCTGTAATATCATCATGATCATAACATATAGTATAAAGCCTTGTTGTCTGATGATCTTTCATCATGAAGATCAAACCAAAAATAAATGCTTTAATACTATATTTACAAATATATTTCCTCCAGGATATGGTTTTTAAAAAAAAATCAATTTAAAACTACATCAGATGAGTTACTTATTAATCATGTTTATCGCTTTTTATTGGAAAGTGTCTGTGCAGCGTTGTTGTCTGTTTCATTCTATTCCTGGTGCTCTTTAATGGTCGTGTACCTGCGTGAGCCCCATGAATTTGTTGATGTTCTCGGACAGGAAGATCATGTCACCGTCAGACGTTACCACGGTGATGAAGCCCTCCAGTGACTTCAGGTACAGACTGTCCATCTGTTCGTCCTCATCGCCGTCACTGCTGTTGCTGCTGTTGTTGCTGCTGCTGCTGCTGCTGCTGCTGCTGCTGCTGCTGCAGCCTGGACGGAGAGACAGAAAACAGAGGAGGGTTTTACTCAACAAATTGTTTCTCTCATTCTACAATATACTGATTATAAATGGATATCATTGTGTGCATGATAATATATGTGTGTGTGTGTGTGTGTGTGTTTCTGTATGTGTTGTTTTCCTTCTTGAAGCTTTGGCTCAGGGCCAAAACAAACTAGAGCAGCTTCTTCCTGCATCTGAGGCCACTCCCGGGCCCCGACCCTGACAAATTACACCCCAAACTATACAAGCATTCATAATAGCTGGCCACTTTGAGAGAATAACTTACATATTATGTTCAAATATGTACAGTGCAGTTTCCAAACATTTACACAGAGACTCCAGTGTGTCCACAATGTCTCGCTGAACGGCTAATTGATATAAAAAACACAGCTAGCGCCTAACTGGCCCCGGCTCAAGTGTGTGTGCATGTGTGTGTGTGTGTGTGTGTGTGTGTGTGTGTGTGTGTGTGTGGACAGTGGCTTCACGCTGAACAAAGCCCAGTAGTCGATGGGGGTGGAGGGTGGGAAGTTTGCAATTCCTCCAGTGCTTCCCTGAGATAAGAGAGGCCAGTTCTCAAAGCTCCCGGCGAGGCCTGGGACTCGAGTTTGGAGCAGGGCCCAGATAGCGTTAACCCCCGGGGGAACCCAGAGCTTTCTCATGGGCCCTAGGGAGCTGGGGAGACTCTCGGGGCCCAGTCCAAAGACCAGCAAGCACCTTTGGCCTAAATACTTAGCAGTGATTACCAGTCATTTGGACCGAGTTGCACTTTTCTTCTCGGTGTTGTTTTTCTTTTGGTTGCGTAACAGCCCTCGTTTCAAAATAATAGGGTGCAGGAACTAATGTTTGATAGAGACGGCTGATTGTGTCCTTTCAATTTTTTGATATTTGTTGAGTCGTACCGGACAGAACGAAGTGACTGGACAGTTCGGGACAGTGTGTCACTTAGGTCAGTGATTCATGGTGGGATTTTTATTCTTTTCTTTATTTTGTGTTTTTTCTCAGTTTGTCATGACATCTTTTCCTGTTTCTCTGTAACTGTTTCAAACAGAAAACATGAAGAGACAAAAGTCTTTTCGGTGCCGTCAGAGGAAACCCTGTTAACGTCATCTACTCTCTGATCTCGGGGGCTCAAATTTCATGTTTTCTATTTCATTTTGAATTTCATGATAAAAAAGACAAAAGATAAAATAAAGGAGGATTTCAGAGTCACTAAATAATCTGTGAGCTACTAAATCTAAAGCAGGGAATACGTGTAACATTAAAGGGTAAGTTCACAATTTTTCAAGTGTGTCTGGAAACAACAGTCAGGTGCCCATATCCTGTTCATACTGACTATTAGAAGATCCTTTCCGAAAGAGTTTACAATGTAAGTGATGGGGGACAAAACAAAAAAAAAGGTTATCTGACACTTATATGAGGGTTCAGATGTGTGTTGGTCATATCAAGTGGATATCTTCCACAGTTACAGTCTTTTTAGTAAAAAAACAAACTGTCTTGACAGCGATCAGCTACACTGGAAGTACAGTAACAAAAAGAGGGACTTTAAAAAACTTTTATTATGAAGGGATCTTCTATTATTTGATTACAGAAGGAAAAAAACATGCGTCATCGTCCATTTGTGCACCTGACTGATGTCATTTTTTTTTTCCAAGTGTGAACCTATCCTTTAAATAGGACATAATCTAAATGTATTGTTTCACTTTTGAGCAAGGCTTCCTTCAATATCAAGTCTTATGCTGAGCAGGGCTAAACATATCACATTCACTTATCTCTTTAGAGACACAAATGATTTTGATCTAACTCTGGACACTAAGACAACAAATAAGCGCATTTCAACGTGGGTCCGACATGCTACTTTATCCTCACTCTAGAATAATTTACTGAGTATGCTGATGTTTCAGAATGTTTTTGTTTATTTGTTTGTTTGTTTTTTTTTATCCAAGTTGAGTCAAATTGGAATGAATCAGTGAGAAATACAGTTCTTGAGTACCTCCCAATCAGTACATCAGTGTTCTTCTGACCCCGGCTGAGCTTCTTTTACATAACAGAGGTGTTGCACATGTGCTCCCGAGTGCATACAGTATGTTTGTGTATGTGTGTGTCTGTGTGTGTGTCTGTGTGTGTCTGTGTGTGCGCACATGCCAGCATGTTTGGCGCCAAGGCAGTCGGGTGTTATGGCTAGCAGGAGTGATGCCAGCACCAGCCGGACGATGGGCAGAGCTCCTTGCTTCCTCCCCAATCTCTCCTTCCATCACGGAGCAATCAGACCAGCCTGATAACGCTCAATCTGCTGCTGCATCTCACGGATCTCCCTGTCCTCTCCTCCCCTCTCATCCACTGCTTTCCTACCCTCATTACCTTTACTCCTCCTCCTCCTCCTCCTCATGTTTTCTTCTTTCCACCCCTCTCCCCTCTTTCTTAGACTCAGTGACCTCTTCCCTTCTCCTCCTTCTCAAATCTGTCTTCTCTACCTTCATCCCTCCTCCTTTTTTTTTTCTCCTTCTTTCCCCTCGTAACCTCCTTCGCCTGCGAGTTGTGAATTTCCCAGGAATCTAGACCCTTTTAGTTGTTGAATTTAAAGGTTCAGTTCACCCAAATGACACTCTTCACATTGAGGTTTTTACGCACCATTGCACAACGCTCGACACACTCGGATGGCTCCCTCTTGATTCACTGGTACTTATTTATTTTTAAATGCATTTGTTGGAACTGTCCTTATGGTTTCCAACACTTTTTTTTTTGGTTCCTCACACTTGAAATGACTCACTAACACGCTCTGTCGTCCCCTTTGTATCTAAGGAAGTTGGTAAAGATGCTTTTATGTTTCGGGTCTTCTTCTGATTGGAGTAATTTAACTGTAAATCATCATCATCAAGAAAAATTGCATCACTGTTACCACATAGATTGATCATTTTTCTTATGATTGTGTCGAGCCTACAGTTGCAACTCTTCTCTGCTTTGTTTTCATTGTTGTGTTGTCGTGTCATGTATTATTGTGTCCTGTTTTGCGAGTATTTGTTCAGGGTCCCCTTTGAAAACAAGATGATTCATCTCAAAAGGTTTTCTCCTGATGGAAGCATCTGAGACTTTGTTTCAGGAAAGTTGCTCTGGACTTTTTCATTCTTTTATTCTTCACCGCTTCCAGGGGCCACAACAAGATTTGATCCACCTCCGACGCGTTGGGGTGGAGGCACATGTTTCAGAGGCAGATATCTAGAAATCTAGGAACATGAAACTGAAACTAGATACTACTACTGCACGACTAGATACTACTGTGAGTAAGCAAGAAAATATGTTGCTTTTTTTATGGTAAGTTTTTTTTTGTAATTAGGGGGTATTGACTCTCTGGAGTCTGTCTATTCACTGGTGAATACACTGAGCATGTTTATTTAAAGTAACATATTTATTTGTACATCATGTGGAGACTAGCTGAGACAACCAGCTGAGAGCTGATGCGATAGTATCTCATTTATGTAAAAAAACATTTTTAAACTGAATTATTAATATTTTCAGTGATTTACAGGCATCTTCAATGAAAAGGTAAAAATCACTTTGCATTCTATTTCTTTTTTCTGCTTTATTGGTGTGTATAAGTAGTGAAATTATATATTTTTTTTACAATCTTATGGTTTTCTATAATAATATTTTGATGCTCATCATTGAAGATGTGTACATTTTTATTGGTGCCCGTGTAATTTTTCTTGTAATTTGGGTTCATGGTAGCTTTATACTTTGTTAAATTGAAAAAAATGATAAATTAGACTTATAGCTGAGTTTGTGCTGAAAAAAATGATACCATGTATGTGACGTAAGGACAGTTTAAAATGTGATAAATAAAGACAAAAATGCAAAAATGAAACATGAACATGAACTCTAGAGTTTTTTAGTGTATGCAACTGAATTGCTAGTTATACAACAATCTGGTTTGTTTTATAATGTGACTTTTTTTCATTATCACAAAAAGATTTATATATTGATATACGTAACGTAAATACAAAAGATACAACTGACTATCAGAAGATGAGGTGTCATTTTTACTTTTTCTGTTTTGTTTTATATTCTGACTTCTTATTGAGTGTTTAAAATCATTGTTTTAGCTCATCATATTGTTCTCGGTCATTATTTAAGTCTCAATGTAAAACTGTAAACTCTGAGCTGCACTTGCTGTAAGAAAGTTGTTACATAAGTAGATAAAGGATTGATTGATTCGTTGATTCATTGATTAAACTCCTTGAATCAAGAAAGAAGAAATAGGAAGCAGCTGTCACTGTTGTTTAAGGAAACATAGATTGTATGTTTATAACTGTTTCCCCCTGCAAACAAAGTAAAGCATTTTTTTAATGAACGATACATGAGTGGACTATTGTGTGATGCCATCAACAGTTACATAAGAAAAGACTAATGTCAGATTACAATGGCAGATGAAGGGTAAATATTTACAGATAAAATTAACCTCTCGTTAATCTCTATCAGTAAAAAATGTAATGCGGCTGACACGATGATGTCATAAAAGAGGCTAAAAATCACATAGAGGTCATTTAAGTGTTTTTATTTGATTGCAGGTTTGGCTTTCACTGAACTGTGATGAAGTTAAATATAAAATAAAATCCAGGTATTGTGGGTTAAATCGTGTCTCCTGCATAAAGTATAAACTGTTTCACAGCCCTGTTTAGGAAAAATAACTTTTTAAAAGCTATGTTGTGACTTAGTTGAACACCGATGTGGCTGCAGTTGTTTAATTTTGTTGTTCTCTGATCTCACATCGAGACACAGTGGAGGAATTCCAGAACAATAGGTCCGTTTCTTTGTCGAGCTTCCTCAGTTTCTAAATTTAATGAAGACAAGAGGAAGGAGGAGAGGTGCAAAGAAAGGTGGCCAACAAATACCTTCCTACCTCACTGGACAATTAGTCAGACACACACGCGAACACACGGACACATCTGTCATCATATCACGTCAAAGAACTCGCTGCTTAGAAACCACGATTTGCATATGTTCCTCTGTGTGAAAAGGTTAAATGCATTTGTATGTGCCGTGCGGAGGGCATTGCCTGTGGTGAGCAGCTTCCGTGTGCGCAGGAAGCTGATAGCCAGCCTCATGATGGAGGCCTTGTCCAGGTGAGAGCTGACACTGTAGGGTAAAGGCAGCTGATGAGCCAGCTCGTAGAAAACCTCCGTCTCTTTGCTGCGCCTGCAGCGAGCTGCATCCCGAGACTTCTCCTTACGACGCTCTGAGCTGCTCCTGCACAGAAAACACAGACAAGGAAGGGGATGGTTACGCCTCCAGTTTGTTATGACATTTAAAACAAGCTGGTTTGCTGATATATATATATATATGGGGATTATTGCGCTTTATGCTGTAAATGTTTCACATTTCCGATTTTGCTTACAGACAGACCTATTTTTGGTTCAATGGTACAGTGGTTGATGGTACAATTTATCATTTTCTGCACCAATTATTCCTGTGTGAATGCCCTCAGTGTCTGGAGTGTCTCTTAGTTCAACAGTGCACAAACTGCTGTTGGCAAGAGTGTGAAGAACCCAAATATCATAGATCCCCATGTGATTCGACATCCACCGAGTGTGACTGTCCACAGTTTCACAGTTAGTTTCACTGAAGTTCACACACACAATAAGCTTTTCAAAAAAAAAAAAAAAAAAAAAGTAAAAACACAGCAAAGTGTTGTTTTTCTCTACAAAGTTTTTCTGGAGCTGCCAAGTCAAACTGGTTAATTAAGCTACACTTTAGAGAAAAAAAATTGATGGCGACAATAGACTGTAGAAAAATGCCAAATCAAGAAACTAAAAAATATTCCTCATAACACATTGGCATTTTAACTTTTTTGAGAAGGGGGATGGCGTGCAACGTAGGTATTTTCTCGGTTTCAAATGTGGTTTGCATCTCTGCCCTGTTTAAACGGACTGCCCCCTCCCACGCAGAGATTTCCTGCGACTGGTAAGACACTTAGACAAAGGAGAATTTCTTGACTCAAGAACTTAGTCAAGCTGTATAATGAAAATAGCAATAAAAGCAACTGAAATAATGTTTGTCTGTCATTACTTTGTTAACCTAAGCGGCCCTGAGATAGTGATGTGTATTAACACTATCAGTAGGAATTCAAGGTTAACATAACAGGTAGTGAAACTGAACAAACAAAAGTGTGATAAGGCAATGACTAAGAAATGAGCAAGTACATAAGTGACATCTTGCTCTGATGTCAGTCTCTCTGAGGAGGGGGATCTCCCTGTCTGAGATGCGGGAGGAAGTCAGGTCAGTGGTGGGAAACGGTTTTTGGTTAGGTTGGTTTCAGTTGTACCTCACACCAACGTTTCCATGTGTTGTACAGAAAAACTCATGAGGAGTAACAGCCAGTAACAGAGGAGACAGACTGATAGTCATCTCTTACCTACATATCAATCATTCTGTCTAACTTTACCCTAATCTAAACCCAACTCGACCCTTAACCCTAAAACCAGCTCTTAACCTTCAAAACAGCCCTTTGAGGACGTGAAGATCGAACAAAATATTCTCAGTCTAAACATCTAAAGCTCAAACTGTGTTCATCAAAAAGATAAAAGAACAAGACCACAAACACCAACGCAACATTCAAAAGGTAAATAATTACCTAACTGACAAAGCAACTAGAGCTGCAGCAATATTTTGATAATCAATCAATTGAAATCAACCAAAAATACTAATATTTCACTGGTTCCAGCTTCTTAAATGTAAATATTTGCTGTTTTCTTTAGTCTTCTATGATAATAAACTGGATACCTTTGGGTTGTGGACTGTTGGTCGGGACGATATTACACATTTGAGGTTTTATAAACCAATATGGATTCCATTTTATAAACCAAACGAATACAAATGAAATGTTATTTGCTAAATGTTGTCTACACATGACCCTTGTATGGTGAACTTAGAATATATAATTCATAAGACTATGGATTAAACTCATAATCAAAGAAGATTTTAACAAGACAAAGAATCTGACCAAATGTAAGCGCAGACCGTTTTCTACATATAAAGTACTTTCTAATTTGGTCAGTACTCAAAAAGTACTGCGGTTCATCCACCTCTATGTTTTAGGAATAAAGCATTAACTTACTTTACACTATGATTATTATTCACTGAAACCTGATCCAGAACCCTGTGAAGGTTGGAGGCTATTCTAGCATCGATTGACTCTGGATATTCACTGGTTCCCAGAAAGACTAACTGGTCAACACAGTGGAGCAGATACTGCTGTTACTGCCATTATATGGTGAATTATAACATGTGGACGAGAGAAATGATCATAAATGTAGAAACAGTGAAACACAAAACGGACATCACTGGAAATAAGGAGCAAATATTACCTAAACGTGGCCTTTTTTGTCTCTACAACAATCCATCTGTGCCTTCCTAAATAATGATCATTTTAACATCACTATTAATATAATTACTATTTCCAAATCAGCCAAAATGCTTTAATGCTTTAGTGAATGTATCTTCTGTGACAGTTTTCTCTGATTCAAAACCACATTATCAACAAGAAATAATGGTCAGTGAACTGATCCATGGTACTGAGTCACCATGTGTTTGTTTGTTCAACTTGTTCATTTTGATTTGGATTGAGCAAGCTGCCTGTTGAGCAAAAAAAAAATAAAAAAGAAGTTGAACTTTGCAAACACAGGAGGATGCTACGTGTTTGGAGGCCAGCCACGAAACACGGAGGGTGGCAGACGCTCCAATGTGAGGGTAATGGCTTCTGATAGATGCCAATTTGTCTTTAAAAGGAAACCTTGAAGTGGACAATTGTTTAAATTGATGATTATTTTCATTTCCTCAGGTTAAGAGAGCAATAGACTTTTTATTCCAGCAAACTGCAAATCCCCAAAAACCTTTTCTTGGACATCACTCTATAGCTAAATGCTGTTTACATACATTTTTAAATTCATGTCATCGGTTTGTTTTTCCTGGCGTTACGCTCTGAAAATGAAATGAGTCATATTTTGATGTCAAAGCTCAAACAGACAGAAGTACGGTTCCTGATCCAAGAGAGCAGCACAACAAGCCATATTAGGAAATCATACACAGAGTTTGGCTTTATCTGGGTTCTGTCTTATGCTTTAGTCTAGTTTAGTCTTACTGTACATCTTCTCTGTTAAATACCTCTGTGGACTCGTTTGTATGAGACACTGTATGAGACATTGAATCATTACAAAAAAAACCCACAACAGCAGGAGCATCTGGGTTCATAAATAATAACAGCACCATTACCATAATGTCACACAGTCTCCCTGCTGCGTTTAATAAATCCACTTCGTCATTTCAGACCCGCATCATCACAAGCAGCGAACATAAGCTCCTGCATAAGCTGGAAAATGCCTCGAACCTTTCCATGAATAACCATTTCGTCAGTGATATATAGACATGCAGGGATGGTAAATATTGTAGATCTTGATAAAAAAAAAAAATGCAATCACTGTGCAGTTTTTTATTGTGTGCTGCAAACATGGAAACATGCTGATACAGTAAATGTATATTGATGATGGCTGAAAAAAGGGGTTGTTGATGTTTTAATTTAAGAAAACACCCCAATGTGGGAACGATAAGACTGAAACTCCTAAAAGATAAAGTTATAATAATATGAAAATATACATTATTATATATAATATTTTATATAGTTTGGCAGCTCTATCTCTTTATTTGCACTCAGCCTTTGATATGTACAAGACAAAAAAAAAACTGTTTGGCTCAGCTCTCTATTAAAACCGTGATTAACTATCTTTACTGTGATTACACATGAGATGTATCATTAATCATGAATAAATATTTAGTCATTAGAGAATTCTACATTTTTGGAGACATGAGGAAGTCTTTATGTGAAGCACTTTGAATTATTTCCTCTGTACAAATTGTGCCATTGACTGAAGTCCAAAAAACAGAATCAGACCTTCCACGTAAATATAAAGTTGGAAATGGAACAGACTTTTCTTAGTTCGTCCTTTTTTTTCCTGGTTTTTTCTGGTATTTGTATATTTTTCTTCATCCTCGTTCATCCTCGTTCTGTTAAACTGTATTATAGACAAATGCATTTTCATATTGCTACATGCATACAAATGCCGTTAAAATCTCCAGATCTAAATTTTGCAGGAGCTCTGAAGATAGAATATAGAAGCATGTTTTAACTCTACAGACGACTGTAAACAACATGTACGAAGCACAACAGCAATAAAATATCTTATCAGTCCCGAGACGGAACATTTTAACATCCTTGCTTTTGACACATTTTATTTCCAAGGACCACAGGAGCAACTGCAAGGCCGTTTTTCTGTCATCGAGACATAAAAACAAGCACGTGTTAACACAATGACAGAGAGTCAGTACAAGCCTCATAAAGACTCCCTACGAGTCCCATGAGGATGATTTAAAGCGTTTAGCTTTGTAAGTGTTACAAGTTAAAAAATCTCCCTGAACAAAGAGCTTTTCAACTTCTGATCTGTCTGCAGGCTCTAAGACGATGATAACTTCAAAAACCACAACAGATGATGTGTATGATGTGTAGCTCTCTGCCCTGCTGAACTTTAGATACCCTCCCTCTGTGGTGACATGACGCTGGTTATCACTGTGGATCACATCTGCACCAGACCTGCAACATGCAGGACTAGAAAAAAAAAATACAACAGTGCAAAAGGACAACTATTTTGGCAATAAAAAAAAACAAAAAAGTAAAGTGATAAAGTAACATGCAAACAGAAACTCATGCAGCCACAGTGCAGAAAAATCAATTCTGTGGCTGAAACTTAATATAAAAAAAAAGAATGAAATGCCAAAACAAATAAGTAAGGAAACACTGAGCAGCGCAAACTTCAAACAAGATGAAACAAATTACAAAGAAAAAGATGAAAAACAGCCAGGAACATCTTTGCCAAATGTGTTTAAAGAGGAATTTCTCTGTGTCCTTGCAGGGATTTTACCTTAAACCTAAAAACACTTTGTGTATCTCACCGCGCTATAAAAGACAACAGCCAGATGTTAATAGTGTTTACTCTACATTTATATGCAATTTACACATTTTGGAGGAAAAGTTAATAATACCTAGATCATTTACTTTTTGTTCCAGGGGTTTCCAGAGAAGTTTGACACTGGTGAAAGGGGAACTCCACTGATTTTCCAGGTGTTGGGCAGTACTCCAGAGGCAGCTGTGTGAAAACTGATAAAGTGCCTCATGTGATGTCACTTGAGTCAGTGTCGGTCGGGGCTGAAGACACGTTTGAAAAGTAAGAAGTGAGGTATGCTGCTCCTCGTCTCTGCAGCAGGCTAACAGCTCCGGGACATGTTAGCCACTACTAGCATAACACACCGGAATCTTCAACTTAGCTATTGGCGGTCGAGTTGCATTGTGGGTAATGTAGGCGCCAGGTTTTGACAAGGGAGAAGAATGTGCGGAATAAAGAAACTGCATTGATTTTAACACTTTTTTTTAAAAAAACTGTCCATCAAGAGTCCAACAATTTTATAAAACTGCAATATACAAATAAATTGACTTGTAATGTTAAATCAGCTGAGTGCTATTTTAGCCAAGCTGTTGAAACAAAACCATAAAAAAAAACAAAAAAAAACATGAATCATGCTTTGAGTGGATACGAATGCAAAACAAACGAAATATGTCACCAGTGGACGTACATACTTACCAACAACATAATGGTCCCATTATTATACATATTCAAAGTCCCAGCAATAACAGGGGCTACATTAGAGGTGCAACGATTAGTTGTTTAATCAATTAGCTAATCGACAGGAAATTAATCGCCAAACTATTTTGATAACTGATTAAGTGTTTTGAGTCATTTTTTAAGAAAAAAAAGCTAAAATTCTCTGTTTCCAGCTTCTTAAACATGAATATTTTCTGGTTTCTTTAGTCCTCTATGACAGTAAGATTAATATCTTTGGGTTGTGGTCTGTTGGTCGGGACAAAACAAGACAGTTATAGTTTGCATCTTGGTATTTAGGACACAGTGATCAACATTTCTCACATTTTATGGACCAACCCACTAATTGAGAAAATAATCCACAGATTAATCGATAATAAAAATAATCGTTGGCGACATCACGGTGAAATTAAGGTCTTAAGTGGTGAGAGTGAGGTTTTATCAAACTTTAACACTCTTTAAGGTGTGTGTGTGTGTGTGTGTGTGTGTGTGTGTGTGTGTGTGTGTGTGTGTGTGTGTGTGTGCCGGGTGTGTGTGTACACTCTGAGCGGCAGCTTGCTGAGTCCAAGTCTAAATTGAATTTGAGCAAGTGTGCCAGCACTTTATTCACTCAATCCAACAATGCACTTCATCACTGCCAACATTAACAAAAATCACACAAACACACACAGTTTGTTTCTGGGATTTTGAAGCCCAGACGGAGGCAGGGAGGCCATGTTCTAAAATAGGCCGACATGTTCTCTCCTTCTCTTTGATGCCCTCTACCCCGCCCGCCCTGCCCCACCTTACAGCTCAGACACGGAAACCAGGACACCTGAAAAAATCTTCCCGAGCCTTTACAGTCTCTATACAAACTGTTATGAGAGAATTAAAATGCAGTTTTTGACATTTTGAATGATTATTAGTGATATTAACAGGCGCTCACATGAACCTCTCTAGAGGTTTAATATTTGGAAGAGATTTTCATTCTTAACTCGTGTTGTTATTGGTATCATTTTAACCAAAAAAGTCATTATTAAATAAAATAAGTCATTACATAAAGTTAATAATCTGGGAATTTGCCAGTATCAGTATTGTTTTACACCACAAATGCTTTATAGTTTCTCCATTTTTCTCCCTATTCTTCCATCCAAACACTCTTCTTCACTTTAAGTCAAGTCATTTCTGTATAACCGAGTCCTAAAAACTTTTAGTTTCTCAAATCAAGGGGAAAAAAAATCTGCATTCAGAATATTTCAACCATTTCCAAAAGAAACCAACTTGTTTTGCGAATTTTTGCAGAAATTAGCGTCTTGAAACAACAACAATACTTCAATACTTACTTGAAACATATTAGTGTGCATTTAAAACAAGCTGAAATATTCTTAATGCATTCATATTTTGTCACGTTTTAAAAGGAATAACATTACAAGGACTCTTTTTGCAACGTAGCTGTGCCTTAATGACTAGATCTAGGTTCTTGTGCAAAGCTTCTTTATAAGAAAACCATGTTGTCGAAACAGGTGAAAAGAGCGTAAAACACATCGTTGTCAAGTTGCTAATTTTAGTAGCAGGACAATCACAGCGCGAAAATCACAGTTTTCCCCTGCAGCCACAATCTAGACCCCACAGAAACACACAAACCACACAATCAAACATGCAAACACACACATATTAAGGGGAAGATAACATACAATTAACAGGAAAGGCAGAGCACAGAGCACCATTATCTTATCTCATCGAGTGTATGTCCCATCAGTGGGTCTCCCCGCTTGTCTATCTGAGATTTAAACTCATTAACCCCGACTGACAATCTCCCAAAACCCTCATTACTGATGAGCCAGCAGACAGTAGAGCAGACAGCTACCGATCGCTTGCACTCAATCAAGTCAACCGGAGCAGCTAACTTCAACTAGCTCCTGGATGTGTGTGTCTGTGTGTGTGTGTGGTGCCACTCTTTGATTGTCTGGGGCCATTGTTGCCGCAGATCCCAGCAGACTATTTCAGGATACGAAACAATGGGAGTCACAGCGCTTCACCAGGGCACCGAGCCTTCTGATGTACTCACTGACCCACACCCACACACACACACACACACACAGACACACACACCAGATGTCAGAGGTAACCAAGTGCATTTACTCAGCTACTGTACGGTGTTGAGCAGTGTCGGTGCTACTCAGCTTACTTTTTTGATGTAAGGAGTCATGTAAAGTGTTAGTTTTGCAATGCAAGTGATCGGTTACCTACTTACACTTTCAAATAAGCATCCGTTACTTTTCATTATTTTTTTCCCTCCTGCAGAGAAATGTGCACACATGCACACAACAACAGGCTCTGCACCGACCCGCATTCTGCAAAGACTCGCCTTACTCTGCATCTGATTGACTAGTACTAGTTGCCTTCATTGGTTAGGTTGAGGAGTGAAAGAATATCAGGGTCAGAGTAAGGGAGGGGGGGGGGGGGCAGGTCTTCGTGCTATGCGGGTGGGAAAAAAATAGCACGACTAGGAAAGCCTTTGACGTGGAAGTATTTGCATCATTTTGAATTTATGGGTGAAAAAATCACAGTGAAATGCAAATTGTGCCCAAATAAGTATCTGTCAGCAGCGCAGAACTCAACTTCAAATTTGAAGAAGCACCTGCACGCTGAGCGCAGTTCAACGCTGGCGGAACGGCCCGTCGAGGAGGAAAAACGATGCCGGCGCTACGGCTCCGAAACAGCCACGACTAGCTTTTAGCTCGGCTAAAGCTGTCACTCAGAAGGAGATTAAGGAGCTTGTAGCTGGTTATGTGGTGGAGGAGATGCAACCAATACCAACTATAGAGTCTCCATCTTTCCTTAAAAGCATTAATAAAATCCCTATGATGCTGTATAACATGTTGGAGGGAAAGGGAACCGTAACTGACAGAAAAATATCTGCTAGCTACCTCAACAACTTTGGAGGGGTTGGAACACAGCTGACTCATGGACAGCACACAATAAGAGTTTTATGGGAATGACAGCGCACTGGGTCCATCCATCTACTTTGCAGCACATGAAAGCTGAAAGCACGACACGATTGCCAGTGAGATCGAGCAGATACACACATCACATGGCCTAAGCGGGAAAGTGACCGTCACCGATGATGGTTCCAATTTTGTTGAGGCGTTCCAGGTGAATCAGAAAACTGGTTCCGGGTCTGACTCTGAAGCAGAGGATGAGGAAGGGAGCATATATATATATATATATATGTACCAGGGACATAGAGAAATGGCTGTCGTCAAGCAGTGAAACCAAAGCGATGTGCAGGAGTGCCATCGCCAAATGTTCGGGGCTGTGGACAAAAGCTAGAAGGTCAACTGTGGCATCAGAGAGCGTGGAGAAATTTAGCAGAAAGAAAGCTTCTGGTTCCTATTAAAACAAGGTGAAAGTCCTTATATGATGCCTTATGCAGGATCTCTGACATTCCCATCAGAAAACTTGATTAACCTTCACACCCGACTAGGCATCAGTTCTCAGCACGAAGATGCTGCTCGCCGCTGAGTGCTGAGTTGTGACCCACTGCAAGAACTTCTGCCTCCTGAACTTGTCACTGAAGGAGAATCTGAGGGTGACTTTTTTTGGTTTTAAGACAGAAGACAGAGATAACATCTCAGAGTTGGCGGACACTGCAATCACTGAAAAACACCAAATGAGGGAATATCTTTTTGAAGAGTGGTGTTCATCCCTCCAGAAGAGCTCCAGAGACTTGTAGAATCAACGCCAAGACCAAACTGATATGATATGTTAGTAACATAGCCTTACTGGATAAGTAACTGTAATGTAATTGTGATGTAAATGTGATTACTGAAACATATTCAAACTACAACAGGATGCAAGAACCAGGTAACATGAACTTTTCTTCACAATGACTAAATTTATTGCTAGAACTTGTTGACTTTGACTCATAGTACGGTAAAGGTGAGGCCTATAGTTGATCATTCATGCGTTCATGGCAAACTATGGCTCACTTATACTGCTGAATGATTAGTCAATCAACAAATAATGATTCTGATAACTGAGTAATCGCTTCTGTCATTTACAGAATCATGCAAGAATAGGCAGGAAATTTGCCTTTTCAAGCTTCTCAGAAGGAATTTGATTATTTTAGCAGTTTTATATCATTGTGAATATAATGTTTATTGGATTTTTGACCTGCGTATTGGAGAATGAAAAAATACTCATTTACTCTCATGGAATAATCTATAGACTAGTGGTTGGACACCTTTCTTGACATTGACTCTCCATCAAAACAAGAATCCTCTTTAAGATTCCTGTGACCACATTCAGAGCTCTGTATGGGCGGTCGCATACCTACATAAGTGAGATACTACAGTCCTGTCTCACTGACAGGTCACTGAGTTCTTTAGATCAGCCAGCGACAACCCAGTTTGTCACTCCTAAACTTTGCGACTCTCCTATATGGGACTTCAAATCAGTGGATGCCTTTAAACTACAGTACCTGTTTAAACCTGCCCTTTGTTTAGCTTTCCCTCTCTCACGTCGTGCCTGTTTTTTTTTCTCTTTTTGTGACGCAGTTTGTAACGTCTGATAGAAACCCGCGGTATAAATAAACTTCAATGTTCACCTTTTCCCGCACAGCGCAGACACATATTGGACAAGACACAACAGTCTTGCTGCGGAGGGCATTGAGTTCATGCAATCAAGCCATGTGGAAAATACATGTGAGTTCAACCAATTACTGTTTCGGTCACTCAAACAACTCATCCCAATAAAAGTTGGACATCTTTCAAACATCCAGAAAAACACTTGAAAGGCTTTTGAAGGCCGGATTTATTTTCTTTCTTTTATAAGGATATTTTAAAAGGCTTTTTCCCCCCTTTTTTTTCAGCCAACAACAGAGAGAGTCAGGTGGACATCTGATGATGTGACATGAAGTGATTATTACCATTATAACCAGCACAAGGTACTTTGATCAGCTTACTGCTGTAACGTCAGAAACTATTTCACTTTTGTGTGTTCAGTATTTAGGTCACTGTAGCACGATGAAAGACGATGGGAAACTGAGAAACTGGAAAACTGTTTAATGAAGTTAATGACTAATTATCACAGAAAGTAATCACCAGCCTGTAAAGTTTGTTTATCAAGAGTGGCCACGCTTTTTATATGTGATTATACATTACTGCCAGTGTTGGAATAGAAAGACTCAAATTAAGAACATTAGGATGAAAAAAAACCTCAAATTTGTGAAAAATTTAAGGAAAAAAACTAATATTTGGGGGAAAAATATACTTTTCAGCAAGTTTGGGCTACTGTTTAATTTAAAAATGGATCTACATTAGAGCATACAGTGAGAATGCAGGGCACTTTTTCATAAATCTGGACTTTTATGTGTATAAAACTATTAGAAAAGACTCAAACAGTAACAGTACCTGTGTGATTTGACTATTAAGGGATGACCAATGACTGGAAAGAGACTGAAAGTCTTGTGCAAACGTGGAAGGATTTCAGTGATGGTGTTTGCAGTAAGTAACTCCAATATTAAAACCAACTGCTTTTCACACCAACTATGCCTCATTTTCATTTTTCTACACGTATTAAAACACACACAACACAACTTGTAAATACGACGGCTTTGGAGTTACTCCAATCCGTGCTAAGCTAGAGCTTAACATGTCTTATAACTATATCTGTACTGAATGTACAGAGATCCAACTGATACCAGCCTTCTGTGTTAAAACAGCACAACACACACCAGCCCGACGACATGCCAATACTGATAGTTTTCTACGTAAGCGCCCACATCGGCAGCATCTTGTTTCCTTTGCAGTGATTCAGAGGATACGCTGCCGTGTTATATCACAGCACGGACGCACATCATCGGTATAGAAAAGCAGCAGTTTTAGTGCTGTGCTCCTCAATCAACACATCTTACTGTGCTTTGACTATTTCTTCTGTGTGTGCGGTGTGTGCTAAAGGTCATGTGTCAGTGTGTGTTCAACCCTGTCTCCTAGAAATTATGTTCATATATGCCATTTTCTTGATTTCTTTTGTTGATTTTGTTATGAGTTTTTCAGTTATATATATACTGTGTATCACCATATAGTCACTGATGAACTAATCAGCCTGCGGAGGAGGCAGAGATGAGCCGCTGCTCTCCCCGCTGTCTGACACACTAAATGCGACTCGGCTCGGGCCAGACAGCCGCTGGACAGCTTTGACTTTCTGTGTCTGGTGTGATTTGTTGGGGTCATACTTGTAGCGTTGCCAGTCTCCCGAGCAAGACACGTCAAGAATTTATGGCACTATGACCGACTAATCTGACATGGTGACCATCGTAAAAGAGAGAAACATCATGTAGTCTGATCCTGGTATAACACTACAGACAAGCCTAACAGCCATTCATAAATAAAACCGTCTATGTTGAGGTTTTTTCTCTCGCACAAACAAACAAACACACACACACACACACACACGATCTTCATGACTGACTATTTCAACTGCAGCCAATTAGAGATATGTGGCCAATAAACACCATGCTTGTCACAGCAGTGTCTTGTGATGATTAAAAAGGTCTTACAAAAAGGTCACACACACACACACACATAGAAGTTTCAACAGGCGAGGCTGGCCCTCGTGCCCTCTCAGCTGCTACTGGCAGAAATCCCCCTGGAGTCATCCTCTGTCCCTGAGCTGCAAACGAACACATGAAGACAAACAAACAAGCCAGAGGTCGAATGTACCGCAGCCCAAGTTTCTGTCACTTAAGTTCAGTCTGCAACCTGACACACCACCCACTGACCGAACATGCAATCAAAACACAAAGACACACGTACGTACACAGTGAGGTCACAGCTTTAAGGGGCCGTGAGGAATGATGAGGGGACAACAAAGAAAATTTTTATTTTAAATGCTAACAGAGGCATTGTTACCCAAAATAGAATCCAAAAAAGCTCGCATATTGACCTCCGCAGTTTTGACACTTTATCACGACATGTATCAAACGGGTTGAAAACATCACATGAGTCACACAGCTCTCATTTCTGGTCTCTCCAGAAAATGATGTAAAAGCAGAGATAACATTCATTGTTCTGCTCTGATTCATTGGCACTTCTTGAAGCTGCTTTTGCACTTTTGAGAATAGCAACCTAAGCCGATCCGATGCGGGTTGCCAGCTATTTTCATCCTCCTCTGCACTCACGCAAACATTGCATGCGTAGCCCTAAAAAAGGATACCTGCAGCGTGCAAAGATTGTTTGTGTTGTGTTTGGCCGGATTTTGTTTCAGTCATCGCACGTTCTCTTAAGAGGCTGCTGTGGACTGAGACTCGAGATATAAACGCTTGCAGTAAATGCAGATAGAAAAATAAATAAATACATGGACACACACACACACACACATACACACACAAAGGCGGAGTGCAAAGCAGTTAGAAAATGAATACCTGGCATTCTGAAACCTGTGTGACAGAAGTAACGCTGTCACTCTAAACCACAAGAGGGTCACACGGCCAGTTAGCACACATGAGGCGAGATGACACACACACACACACACACACACACACACACACACACACACACACACACACACACACACACACACACACACACACACACAGGACAGTAGTTTTCACCTCAGCTTAAAAAGGTTGCCTCGTCCATCCATACTCAGCAGGCAAAAAGACAAAATTTAACCGCTACCTGACCCGGCCTACTTTTAAAGTGACGCATTGCTATCACATCAGCTCAGCTGTCATCACTCAGACGCCCACTAGTCAGCAGCAGTTGGCAAGGTTGTCGTGGAATGTAGGAGCTCCAGTTGAAATAGTAAAACGCCTTGTTCGAAACTAGCTGATGCAAAAAACAGAGAGGTTTACAGTGAAAAACATGTTTTTTAAAAGGATGACTGGACCGAGAAATATGCGCTCGTTTTGCCAGAGGGGAGTATGAGACCATTGTGCTTGAAGAATGGGAACACAGAGCGAACCATTTGAAGTCGTGACATTAAGGTCCCACCACTGTAATTGTAAAATCAAACATTTTTCAACAATGAATGCAGTGACTCACTAATGAAAACTTACAGGAGCGTCTCCGCCCGGCCATCACATCATCGTTATGTTTGAGTTTAAAGACTCGGTTACATAACGAACGACAGCGAGGGCTAAATAATTCAACATCTCGCAATGAAAAAGAGGCGACAACAGCAGTCAACAAACTGTCAGGGTTACTTTCAACACAAGCCCATCCATAGGGATGCTCTTATTGATCAGGTGCTAATCGCTATTAGCATATAAATGACTTGATCAGTAGTTTTGAAATTTGTCAGGAAAACCATCAGATTTCAAAATTTCTACTGCGTAAGTGTCAAATTGTGATTCTTCCACTGATTTTTTGATTTGTTGTTGACTTGATTCTCCTGAAATCAGAGCTGAAACAGTTAGTCGATTCATCGATTTGTCGTTTTCAAGCAGAATAAACATTTAGTTGTTTCAGCTTCTCAAATGTGTTGATTTGCTGCTTTTCTTTGTCTTTATATAACTTTAGGGTTATGACTGTTGGTCAGACAAGTTGTGATTTACTTTTTTTAGTATGTTTTGACACCTTAAAGACAAAACAGTTAGTCTATTATTGAAGAAAATGCATTTTTATACTATCTAAAATTTCATTTTACTGCATTCTGTTGCAGCGAATGACTTTATTCTGTCTTGTTGCAAGATTCAAACACAGTTCTTGATGCAAATTCATTTCTATGGGTAAAAAGTTGAAATATTGACAGATATCTTAATCTTAATATAATGAAAGGAGATATGAAAGTTGTACTGTAAGAAAATACATGTTTCAGAACTCAGAAATAACTTGAGGATGGACATTTTTGTTGTGTAATTTCACATCTAAATGAACTAATTAAAGCTGGATTGTAGGTGGATTAATGCAGTTTTTTTCCCTTCAGTTATCTTATGGGCGAAGTAAAAACGTCTTTCCCTTTTCTGTTTCGGAGTGAGGGAGGTGTGACAGCAACCATCCAGGCCACCCTCATCGCTTGTTCATTCTTCTCTCGCTACACTCCCTCCAGCTTTTTCAATCACTTCTCTTTCTCTCGCTGATTAACATGTCAGTCAAAGCTTCCTAACGGCGGCCCGAGGGGAAACAGGACGACACATGTGCACACACGGTCACATGCAAACACAAGGTTAGAAACCACGTAGGTCTCATGTTCGGCCCCGAATCTTAACAAAACAAACAAATAAAAACAATAAAGAGAGGTCAGAGCCGCCGCTCTCGAACATATTGCGTCTGTTCTTTTCTCCGCCGGCAGTAATGAGACTGTTAATACAGTTTTCCCCTGCAGCGCTGCATAATGCTTCATCTGTTTGCATCTGCATGCAAACATGAGGAGATAAAGTGCGTCTTGTCCAGGATTATCTCAGACCGTATCAGTGCTCATGCACTAATGTAAGAAAATGACCTTCATGTACATTAATTTAAACACAAACCGTAACGTGACACACGAAAGCAATCCGTGTTAAAGAATTACAGTTGAAATTACAGCAGATTTACTTGTGTCGACATGCATTTATTCATTCATTATTAAATGCATGCTATTTGATTTTAAAACGTGTTTAAACAACTTTTTTTTTTTTTCATGTCATTTGGAAAATATGCAACGAAAATGAAGGCTCTCTCATCTCTGGCACAGTTAAAAATAGTGAATTCAGCTTTCTGTTCAATTAAAATGATGCTTCTTTAGCTCCAAGTGCACTAACATGTTAATAAAGTGTAGAAGCTGAGAAGATTTGCACAAAATTAAGAAAAAAAAGGTACTTTATTTATATATTTATGGAGAAGAAGTATCATCAGACTGCTGAAATTATATTAAAAAATAAAGATAAGGAAAGCTTAAGCTCTGACCCACCTACTTTCACTTGTACTGCAGGAGCAAATTACATATTTTTACCTTCCTGATTCATATTTTTCATCAGGCACTGTCAAAGGCCAGCTGTTAGTCAAACCTCAGTGCTCTTTAAGTCCTGACCGAAATGTGTCTGTAGTATCAAATATCAAAAAACCTTGAGAATCAACAAAACCCCTGCTGCTCCATGAGTGTCTAGTCCACACTTGAGCTTCTGGAAATTTCTCCTGTGTGGCGGCACCGCAGGAATGTATAGCTGCATGTGCACTTTACTAGTTTTATAACTCTTCCATCAAAATTACATAAGTCAAATCAACAGGATAGTGAGATATAAGTTAAATACACTCATGTAATTTAAGAAAGCACAAGTGTTACTCTTTAGATCAGCACTGACGGAGTTCTAGTGAGGTGCAAAAGAACTTTTCTCGTTAGTAAAGTCAGCACGGTGACACCGGAGACTAAAAAAAAACTGCAGCGTCATTAAATCACAAGCAGGAGATAAACTCACCTTCCTCTTTCCACTAAGAGCTTTCTCATCTTGCATGCATTCAGCTTTAGACTAAATTGTCAGGTTTGTCCGTGCATGGAAATACACACACACACACACACACACACACACACACACACACACACACACACACACACACACAGGCCCCTAACATTAACTGCTGGTGTCCATGTGACTGTTGTGATAACAAGCTCAGAGGTGCTTATAGGAAACAGATCCCGTAACCAGAGCAGGTGTTAGGCTGTGTGTGTGTGTGTGTGTGTGTGTGTGTCATTTACATCACTCTCACTGAGGGACTGCAAGATTTACAGATTTCATTGAGGCTGACTGATGCCTGGACCTTTACCTCGTCTTAAAGGAGCAGTCCGCTTGATTTGAATATTGGCGTCACATTCGTCTCAGAGAGAGTTCCAGGACTTGTTTAGCCGAGCTCAAAGCACAAAGACTGGAAGCACTGAGGGAAACTGCGAGTCTCACTCCATTAAAAAAAGTGTAAAAACCTTTCAACAACTGCAAAACTGTCTTTTTCATATCATAGCTGGTTGTTGTGCCTTCATTGTGTGGTTGCCAAGTTTGAGGTTTGTCCTTATTCTACTGTCAGAATCACAAAAATGTGTGTAATCACCCACATTTATCTTGTCCAGATGCTGAGATAAATAAGAGTGAGTGTGACTCCTGTCTCCTGAAGGACTTGCAACACTGTCATCTTGCTCACGTTAAAAAAAAAAAAAAAAGTCAGAAGAGTACAATGTTTTGAACCCAAATTTGCTTCTTAGAAACAGATAAAAACAACTTTTCACCTGACAAAGAGCCAGTTTGGCCTTGAAACATTACAAATGACAGTTTTGTGAGTTGTGTGTTGACAAAACCCTGCTGACTCTCCGATGACTTCATAACTGAAAACTAAAATATGAAAAATAGGAGCAAAAAACTGTCTCAGCGGAGTAAGAGCATCTCACTTATGAGAATGTTTCAAGAAGTTTTTATTAAAAATCAAGTGTCAGTGAGTTCATCTTCGTAATGGTGCAGCAATTTGCCTTATTTTTTTTAATATCAAGTTATTTCAAAACAGAAACCCCCTTAAACATGAAACTACTCTGAGAATGAGTGGAATTAAAAAAAAAGTCTTGAACTCAAAACCACGTGATTTTTTTTTGGAAGAACACTTTTTTTTTCAAAATGTCAGACTGCTCTTAATTATGACATTCGTTTTTTGTGTATTTCCAGGTTGTTTTCAAGTGAAACATGTTACTTTCCATAATAAAAGGTGGTTTAGGGTCAGAAAAGGCCAAACAGTCTGCCCACACCCAAAACACACACACACACACACACACACACACACACACACACACCTTTCCTTGCTTACAGTGGGTCTTCCTGTAGTTGTGGCGCCTGGCCGAACACAAACACAGAGCAACAATACAGCGCTGGCTAATCTGTGATCCTGAGGAACATAGAGTTCTGGAAATGCAGCCAAACACACACACAGACACACACACACACACACACACACACACACACACGGACAAACAGCTATCCCAGACAGGGGCCCCGACTTCAGCTCAATCAGGGGAAGAACGATGCAGGAGATTGCTGATGATTCTGATAGTCCATGAAAGAGAGGTGGTGCACACACACACACATACACACATACACACACACACACACACACACACACACACATTCTGGCACAAATAAACAAATCCACCCACGCCACGCTGATGGTCGGGATAGACTAGCTGATTCAAAGAGGCTCAGAGGGAGAGAGAGCGAGAGAGAGAGAGAGAGAGAGAGAGAGAGAGAGAGAGACCACAGGTGGTGTGAGGGAGGTCAGCTGACCAGACTGGGACCCTCCGTCAGAATACCAAACGAGCAGCACAGATTTAAACAGGACCGTTTTATATTATGGGATATACTGTGGAGGATTCATGTAAGAGCACTTAAAGGGGACATATTCTGCTTTTTGTGATTTTTTGTAATTATTATACTTTTATGATGTCAGATGTCAAAGGTCCAAAACTTGAGGTGACCGTATGTAAAAATTTTGCCTTCAAGTCAAAAGCCAGAGCGTCAGCCTGCTGCGAACGCTCCGTTTACTAAGTTATCTCTACTTCCTTCTTGTTATGACATCACATCATTCGCGTATGCCCACAAACGGACATCCACTCCGCACATTATCAGTATATTGAAGATGTCGACCTTATGCTCATCTAATTTAGTCAAATGCTTTTTTTTATGGTTTCACAAAAACAAAGATCTCAGCTGTCTGAAATGATTACAAATACAGTTGTCAACACTGCAATCTCAATGACTAAAGCATATAATTTCAAGTTCACATGTAGAACAAAGGTGAGAAGAGCTGGAAGCATATGACTATGCTATAGAATGCAATTAGTTAATGTTTTTAAATGCTAATATAGGTAAGTTTTCTGTTTTTCCAGCTCTAATCAAGAGCATTAAAGGGGAACTTAAACCCTGCAGCACTGTACAGAGTCAGAAAATAGCAAAAGTTTTTCTGTCATAATGATGCAGCACTTGTGTTTTAGGAGACAGCTGGCGATATGTGTAACGGAGGTGAAAGAGGAGAGAAGGAGAAAGCAGCCTATCGGTTTTCATGTCATGAAATGCAAACTGAAAACGAGAATGACTAAGTGTAATCTGTAGAAAAGGATTACAGAGACTTTAAGGGAAAGGAATGCAAGTCCCGTACTGTTTTTCACTTTGTCACCGGTCTCACTGAAGCTTCTCACACACCAGTTTACACTCCAGCCAGCCAGTATTTAATTACATTTTTAACCTTAATCCTATTGACTGGGGGTACCTGCAGACCCCAGATGTATACCTTTTGTCATATCTCACAGGTGCTTTATTCCATCATTCCAATTTTTCATGACTTTGGCAATCAATTTGTTTCTAATGACTTCATATCATTGTTTTCTGTTTCAATTAGTGCTTTTCAAAAATACCAATGTATTGGGGTTCTGGGGGACACCAGTCAAAAGCATCCAGTTCCACCTATGCAGTTTTAATAGATGGAAGTACGGTAACACTTCATTTTACGGGTCCGCAAATTTCATGGTAATTAGGTTGTAATTAGCAAGTAACTTCTTTGAAATGTCTTTGAAATTACCCCGAAATTACTTACTACTTTGAAATTACCTAAAATTTCATGGTAATTAACAAGTAACTCCTTTGAAATTACCTCAAAATTTCAACGTTCATGGCAAGTACATATAATAAGCAAGTAAGTTATTTGAAATTTTGTTGAAATTACCCCAAAAATTTCCAGAATTTACCTCAAATTTCATGGTAAGTAAGTGAGTTGTTGCAGCTTAATTTAGAAGTAGTTTCTATCTAATTTCTATTGAGCTGACCCCTAAACTGAAGTGCGTTGTTTGCAGCATAATTTCCAAGTAATTTCTGCTTAACTTCTGTGGATCATACAACATACTTATTGAGTTCATGTTTGCCATGGGTCCTAATTTAGCAGACACATATTTCCTCATATGCTCTGTTGACAACCTTAAATACTGCTTTTCTCAGGGCTGTACTGGGAAAGAACCCTAACCCTAAAATAGTAATAATCTGGTGGGTTTTTTTCGGATGACATTAATTACATAACTTATTAGTCAACGTTTTGCTATGATGGTTATTTCTTACAGTAGTTTATTCTTGGGGTCCCCAGAGATCTTGTATGCTATGTTGGTAGGATGAGGGTTAAACATTTACTCATTTTTTGTTTTTTTTACGTTTTTACAATAAAAAAAACTTGTGAAACAAGGAATTAAGTGTTGTCTTTACTAAAATAATCTGATTAAGTTCAAGGACATCACAAAATTAACACAGCTGTGAATGATACTTCTGATAAATTGATAAAATGATAAGTTTTTATGGTGAAACATGATTTAGTTCCTGTCTGCGAATGTTCACTGACATGCAAATGTGTCAAAATTATCTTTTTCAGCAACAAGTGTTTACTCTGATAGATCATCTATAGTAGCTCATGACATTTTTTCAAGTGTTAACAACGTTTTAAAACATTTTTCAGGCACCAAAAAGCATCATTTGAAGGTAGAAAACAGCCTCTGATAGAACGTTATATCTAAAAACCTAAAAGTATCCTGTGAAGAGTGTCTGGCTTTCAAGCTTGTTAGTCGTCCACAGAGCCAACAAATTCACTTTGGAGAGTGGAAATGGTTGAAAATGTGGCTGGAAAGAGAAAGGTTGTCTGCTCTTAAGAGACAGGTGGACAAACAGACAGATAGATAGTAATCTTGTAAGACGTCCTTTCAAAAACACACACACACCTACACACACTTAACATGAACGAGACGGTGAAAACGGTGGCGCTGAGACTTTAAGTATTCCTGGAAAGAGTCAGTCATTATGTTTTGTACATATTAAACTACCTCAGGTACATAAACAAATGTCATGTGCATGGCATTTTTAAAACACCTTTATAAGCTGTGACTCACTTCATATCATTTGTTTGATCCGGAACAGTCACATACCGACATGACTGTATGTAGATGTGTTGATACCATGTAAAAGAAACTAGGCGTCTTCCTTTTGTAACATTTTGTTAACTCTGCAGAAACTCTTCCTTCTCATAGACTGAATTCAGGTACATTTTGGAGACCTTTTTTTGCTAATGGTTAAATTACATTGTGCATGTCCATGAAGTGGCCACTCGAGCCTCCGTCACAGTCTCTGGATGAATCGTGCTGCTCTCTCCATGTTTCCAAGATAATCCTCCAACCATCTACGGGGCCTTCAGACTTTGCGACACCAACGGTCGCGTGAGTTTATTACATCAGTGCATCTGTGCCAGACGCCGCGGATAAAAGCATGGTTGCAATCTGAGTCAGATTGTACAATATAAATATGAGGCTGTCAGATTGTGGCTGACTGTGTGGTGAATTTTATCACTATAATGTAAATAGAAAAAAAAGTATATGAAAGCAGAGACACGTCATCAGCTCGTCATCCATCTGATGTTCTGATCAGTTCGAAAATGCAGCAAAGTCACGCGAACTTCTTTCTGTTTCCCTTCTATCTTTTTGGTTTTTCTTTATCAGGGATGTATTAAAGTGTATTCTGACTCATTTCATGGTTGGATTCTGATTGGTTGGTTTGTAGTCATGGGTCATAGCAACGGTCACATTGTGAGAATTAGGTCTTAAATTTATGACTCAGCATTTTGCTTTAGGCTGTGTTTGGTTGCTTAAGCTCCACATCAGTCGCCGGTGGACAAATCTCACAGTGAGATCTAAGAGCACAACCCTTTTGGATTGATGACAAAAAATTTCACCACATTTCTCTCATGATTCTCAACAGACAGCCTAAAGGCGCCTTTAATTAATAGATAACAACCAACATTGTTTTAACTTTCAGACCTGGCAGCCACACAACAGAGGAAACCAGATAAAAACATGTAAAATTTCACATGAATTTAGACCAAACATGCTTTCTGAACCATAGCGACATAAGTCAGGATGACTGTCCTCTATGTGGTGGTGACAAAAGAATGGCTGCTACAGTAACAGCAAAAGTCATAAATATTACAAAAAGTAAAAATAGATCTGCTTTTCTACTGAAAAACATCTGGTAGTATATTCTAAATATACAGTTGTTGAATATGTTATAAGTTTGTAACATATTAATTATAATATTCAAAAAAAAGTATTGCAGTTTAGACAACATATAAAAAATGCAAAATGTCATAAAAGTAATTAAAACACAGCCGTGCCAAAACATTTATGAGCCCACAATTACACAGTTTTCTCTGCTTCTGTATTGACTTGGGAGGGCAACAATTTCATGATCAACCCCAGTGTTGAAAGAGGGGAGTCTGGGGGATCTGGAGCTCAGCCAGGTGACACACAGCGGCTCATGGAGCTTGGCCATTTTGGTAGCAGAGGAAGAGGAAGAATGGGAGCTGGCGGACGGGAAATAGGAAATGGCGAGGAGACAGAGTTCTGAATAAGGGGGAGAGAGGGGGAACATATAGTCAAATGATCTCAAACATGGAGGCGAAGAGAGGGGAGGACAACGAAAACAAAGTGAACGGAGGGGAGGCAAACAGCACAGCTGGTAGTCGAGGTTAAATATTTTAAATATGACAGAATGTGAGACGAGCAAAGAGACACAGAAGAAGAAAAAAAACAAAGATGGAAAGCACATGACGCAGAGTGATGTGGCTGAAGAGAGGAGGAGGAGGAGGAGGAGGGTGAGTGAGAATAAATGAGATAAAAATAACAATGGAAAGATGCTGAGAGAGGTTTCCCAGACCACCTCCTCTCCTCCCCTGCTGTTTCCCCTCACTGTGCAGGGGACTGGGGGCCAAAAGTCCCTTTGACTTTCTGTACAGCTGACACTGGGGGCCTTAGACCACCAGTTTCACTCTGCTGCTCTAGTTTGATGCTGGTGTGTGTTTAAGAGATAAAAATCATCATCATCACATTTTTTTTTTTTTTACATGTTCTGTCAAAACCTTATAGATCTTGAGTCTTGTACTGTTTTTATTGCTGAAAGCTGTAATGTTGCACTTTGGAAAAAGCTATTTATATGTTATTATAGTATGTAATTATGATTCTTGTTGGTTACAAAAGAGGGAAAAAATAACAGTATTTTACCTGTAGAGTTCATTATTTTGTCTGTATTATAATTTATTATAAATTATATTTAAGTATTTTTTAAAATCAAGAAATGTGACTTTAATTTTTAATTGTTGGGAAACATGAAAATGAGATTTTAAAGAAATCAAAAATACAAAAAAAAAATCTAAAATTCTAAAACTATGATTTGCACAACTCACCAGTTTCACAGTTTGTTTATTCATATTTTTAAAAACTTGCTTGGAAGGACAACTTTTGGAGTCACCATTACAGTATTCTGGTAAGAACTGGTTTACACTGGGGCTGCAACTAACAATAGATGTTATTATTGATTCATTTGCCAAATTTTCTCTCCATTACTCACTTCAGAGTGTTTATTTTGTCCAAACAACCCAAAGACATTCAGTTCACGTTGACATAAAAAAAAACAAAAAACTGAAAAGCAGCCAATTCTCACGATTAAGAAGCTGGAAACAGTGAATGTTGGGATATTTTTGCTAAAAAAAAAAAAAGTTTTGAAGCAACATTATCATTCATTTGGATTCATGTTTCTGTCCACTGATAATACACCACATTACACTCTGTATTACAGCGTTATTATAGAAAAATATCAATTATAGCCACTTTAAAGAAAGACATCAATAACCCTCTATGAAAACCACTTTACTGGCCTTTAAATTCTGTATAAATGCCCTCTTTTCCAGCTCTGACCTCTTTAATTGCTCTCTGCAGTGATGTGTTAAATATCTGTTGGCAGCGGCCTGAAACCTCATTCTGGATCTACTGTAAACATGCCTCTAAAGCATAATGTCCACCACTGTTCACCAGTAGCCACATGCTCAGTTAAAACTCCAAGTTGGTCTTTTACCCTTCAAACGGCCCCTGCTGTTCGTCCTGAACCCTCAGAGAGCTAATCACAATAAACCACAAAACTGCAAGAGTCACACAGCTGGGAAACATACTGTATCTGCATCTTTATCACTTCTCTACTTAATAACTCAGCCTCTCTCTCTCTCTTTCTCTCTCTCTCTCTCTCCGGTCAGTCTTTCACTCTCTTTGTGCCCTTTAATCTGTTTTTTGTTCTATTCAGTCTCTATTGTCTCCTTCTGTTTCTGGCGTCATCTTTCTCAGAATAAGAGCTTTAAACCCCAAACACAAGCCGTGAAGTTCGGTGGTACAAAAGGCCGATTCTTAACCTCAGTGAGACTCATTGAAAACTGACAAACAGACTGAAGTGGTGTTTGATGTTGCTGCTGATATAAAAAGGCTTGTTTCATCAGATCTCAGCTGAAAATGAGAACTAAAAAAGACAAAGAAACAAATAAGATCACATGTTCTTATACCGAATCTAAGCTAATAATCTTTGTTCTTCAGTGTATGTGCATACTACAGTAGTTTCATTCAGGTCTGGGAATCATTAGGGAAGAGGTGGTTCTTGTAAGTTATCAAACCAAAAGTAAAACATCTGTGTTGTCCAAGGTTCAGTTTCCAGCTCTGTCATGTAGCCGTACAAATGTTTTCCCAAAACAATCCAAGAAAATTATTTGGGGAAATCCAATCCACATCACAGCCTCTAAACAATCAGATTACTGACAATAACGCTCAAACTGAGCAGGAAATAATACTAGACTGACCGTTTAATCTAGTGTAAACATTCTTATTGAAGATGTCAGCATTTAATTCATCTGTGAATATACAAGACTCTCTATGTCAACAGAGGTACTGATATAAAACGAGAGCTGAGTTTAGTTTTACTGCAGTTTCGACAGTTCAGGACTTGAGCTTTGAACTCTACAGACTCGACCTCACTGCTGTGTGACACCGTTTGAGATGTGACTCCCTGAGGACCTGACCTGGTAAAATCCTGAAACAATAAAACATCAGGACAAAGAACGACACATACATACTTAAGAACTTGGATGTTAAGTTTGGATGTTAACAGGGCTAAGCACTCAAACACTATCCACTCTGAGGAATTCTTATGGACATTTTGTTCAAATTTCTAACATTTCATAGACTGATTGTGAAGTGATTGGCCTATTAATTGAAAAAGAAAAGATAAGACTAATCAATAATGAACTAAGTTGCAGCCCTATAATAGATTTGACCTTAAGGACTCGACATTTGAACTGGACTTTCCCTAAAGAGACTTAAAAACTTAAAGAAAGCATGAAATAACCTTAAGAAGGAATGACAAAAACCTAAAAAAAACTTGATTAAAGAAAGAAAAAGAGACAGAAATATTTTATAGTCTTTTTATAGTAGAAAGACACTTTTTATATGAAATGTTGTGGTGGAAAAGTACAAAGTCAGTCAAAATGTAACTGAAGTACCCCAACGTCCAAACTGTACTGAAGCTGAGTACTTGAGTTAATTCACTTAATTGCTTCCCATCTCTGAATACAACAAATCTCTCTTTTTTTTTTTTTTCTGTCTACAAGAGGCAGTAAATCCACTCACAGCTCCCTCTCTCTCCCTCTGTCTGTTCTTGCATTCCTCTGTCTTTCAGAGGGCAGGTTGAGCGGCTGCTGTAAGTGGCGTGATGTTTGGGTAGTGTTGGGAGGCAGGGGTTAGCGCACAAAAGAGGCATGGCGGCGCTGTGCCAAACAGGCCTCGGCTCGCTGCAGAGCGCCGCGGTGATGTGAACCGCTGAGCTGACAGGCCTGAAGAGTCTGGTACCGAGCCAGAGCTGATTTTTCTGCTGTCTTTACATTCTTCATTGATTTATGTTCATCTCGATCACCTCTACGTATGGTTGACTACCTCGCCGTCTTGTTAGACGATTCTCTGTCCTCCCAAGTCTTTCTCTTCTCTCATGAGTTAGCGAGGCACGACGACGCAACGATATCCCATAAAAAGCAGAATTATCAAACAAAATAATAAAAGGAGCAAAACTGGTGTAGACATTTTAAACCAAAAGGTGAATTAAGGGCTAAACTCTTGTGCATCATTTGCACGAGAAACATGTGTCAAGACTCTGGGAAGCCATTCAAACAAAGTTTTTGCACAATTTGCGAGAACATTTTTTGTTTTTTTACATCCATCCTCTTTAAAGCCCCAATACTTTATCATACCATAACCTAGAAATCTCATTATAATCCGCTTTGGATAAAAGCATCTGCCAAATGACAAAATGTAAATGTTTTTGCTATTTCAAAAGTTACCTCGTGCAGTTTTTAACCACTAGTGGTGCTGCGGAGCCATGTTTTTTGTGACGGTGGTCTCCGTTTTGTTTGCACATGCACACGAGCGCGCCGATGCAATGCACGATTATGGTTTCACACTGTTACACAACCAGATAGGTGATGGTAATGTGCCAAGAAACGGTGATGCAACAGCAACAGAAAAAAAACTGCAAGCTAGCAAACAGGGAGGTAAACAAAAACAAGTGGCTTTGGAAATGTTTTAGGGAGACAGACACGTACTCGACGTCAAAATGTTCAGCAAACGCATCTAACAGACACTTTATGTCTTGAAGAAGATGAAATACCTGATATAACTTTACTGTTAAATACACTTAAAATATTTTAACAAAGTTTTAATGAAAGATGAGTGATGACAGTGGAACATTCTTCTTTTTATCCTTCTGTAGTCATAGCATGTATGTATAAAATAACATTTTTGGTGATTTTTTTAATACATTTTTTATACACATTTTACTGCAAAATGCAAATAATATCTAAAGACTATAAAAATAAAATCTTATATATAAATAGTTATCTTCTAAAACATCTTTTTTGCACATATTTTACATTAGATTTACATGAAACTAAACTGTAAAATGGCCAGACAAGAGAGTTTAGCTATTTTAATTGATATTATGATACATTTTTTTTCATATAGTCACACTTTTCTATTAGTAAATATTGCACCAGAATATAATGTTACACCCCTGCTGTCTATGATAATGGTGAGAGGTCTTATAAAGAGACAGAAAATACACCCAAATGGATCAATCTGTCCATAGTCATGTAATGTATATCAGCCTGGCAGCTGCCCTGGACTCTGACCTTTGAACATTGTTTCCAGTTGGAATCACATGTTGAGAGAAGTGAGTGGGGTTCCTCACAGGCCCTCAACTATTTCTGGTATCAAGAGGCCAGGTTGTAAAAATAAAGATATTTAATGTAGTCGCTGGTGGAAAAGTAATGTGAGAAACACTGCTGAGGTGTTAGTGTGTCTAAAGCTGTGACAGACCACAACAAACACTCCAACACTGGAGTGTTTACTGAGGTTAGACTGATCAAAGACTGGATGCCAGCCAGCACTCGGTGGTGGAAACCTCTAATATGACGGACAGGATGCGGTTTATTTGTTTCAAAATAATCTGTAACCGATCACGTCAATGAACACATCGCTGCATATAGCGTCTAGACCGACTGTACTTATTCTAGTCGAGTGATAACGATGCAGCTGATGATTATAACACAACTTGTATAAGACACACTGGTGTTGAAGTCAACAGACTCTCACCTTTATTTTTCAAACTTTTAATACTTCCTGTTTTAGCTCTGCAGGTTCTGGCTCATGATGCATCAGCTGTAGATGTATAATTAATAAAATCCAATATTTATATATTTTGTAGTTAAAGTCTGAGCTGAAATGATTAGATGATGAACATATCATAGCAGATTCTGGGTGCTACGTTACTCATTAAATCTCACTGGTGAAACTAACCGTAGATCAAACTGACAACAAAAAAAGACAAAAGATTAAATCGCTAAAATTCAATTTTGATAATCAAATAATTGTTATTTAAGCAAACATACCAACATTTTGAACGATAGAAAACTGAATATCTTAATATTTTTAATCTATTGGCCAGACAAAAAAAGCAGTTGGATTTCGGGGAAATTGTGAGTATTTTTCAAATAAATAAGAAAACAATCAGAAAATTAATTAATAATGCAAATTACTGTTAGTTCCAGCTTACAAACAAACATATTACTGCACAAAGATGATGGTTGTGGTGAGTTGCTGTGATGCACTGTGAAGTGTAATCATATAGAAAATAACAGACTCTGCAGGCAAAAGGCCCAAATCACCTTGTTTGCTATTTTTGTATATCTTTAAAAGTTTTATTGTGATGTTTTTGTGACTTCTGTATCTCTGTATATTGTATATTATCCACTGCATGACATGTTTTTGATTAGACAGATTCGGGTTGACAGGAATTACGGCCTACACTATGACTATAAATGTTATAAATGTCTTTTTCCTCAACACCATAAATCACATGAATACTGCATCTCAAATAAACACGGCGTGTGTTTGCCAGGCGGCCATCATGAATCATACAACTTATCAGAGCAATTATTACTTCCAGGCAGCAGCAGCAGCAGCAGCAGCAGCGGCGGCGGCGACACAAACACACTGACAAGAGGGAAACACACAACAACACATCAATGAGGAGGACCAAAAAAAAAAAAAACTAGTGAACTCTCACACACTTAGACACACACATACACACAGAGACGCTTTTCATCTGCAGCCTGACAGAGACACACTTGCTTGCAGGTCTCCTGCCCTAAAATGGCCGATGGCTCTCTGGCAGAGGCATCGAGGCGTTGACGAGCCAGAGGAAACGCTCCTGGACTCGTCTCACTTTCTGTCTCTTTAATGTCGTTTTCTCTCGCTCTCGCTTTCATCCCTGATGACAGAGAGTCCGGTGTCTCTGCCCTCCGTCTTTAATACCTGCTGTGTTCATATTTAGGCCTGATCTGATAGCGTTTGTTAAACAAGAGAAGAGCGTCACAAGGGTGGACTGGACAGACAAGAAGGCGTCAGGGAAACCCCACTCTGCCGATGGAAATCTTATTTTTTCCCCTCAAAATCTTAATTCATTTTATAGATTATCTCTTAGAATCTCTTCATTAAATGTTGTTGAGCGCACATTCAATTTAAACATCTTTCCACAATCTGATTGGGGGAGAAAAAAAAAAAAGAAGCACCAATTAAATTAGGGACCTTGTGCAGGTAAGATGACAGGTGTGATTAATTAACTGTTACGGCAAAACAAAGCAGGACCAGTAAAGCATTATTAACCAAGATTAGGCCCATGACCTCATCACTACTGTTGAACATTAACAACAAAAAACAGGGTGCAGCTCGCAGGAAGACACACAGTATGAATATGAATGTTCTGACGCCACATTAAAGAAGTTGTTTTAAAAAAAAAAAGGGGGAAAAATACACCTCACATGTGCACAAATACATAAATCAAGTGAGAGGTTTTATTATTAAGAAGCTTACAATGTAAGATCTGTCATTTTCTCAGGTGTCTCACAGCTTAGTGCCCTCATGTACATCAATGTCTGACAAGCAGGTTTCAGGACAAACGTTATCTGATGTGTAAGCAGACAAAAAAGTTCATATCTGACATGAACGCTGCAGTGAAGTCACCAAACACATAGCAGAAGTTTTGGCAGAACTCCCAGCGCTGATTAACCATCTGTAATGTCGTCCACAGGAAAGCAAGGACTCCTGCAGGCTACTGCAAGATACCTGCGAATCTACAGAACTCCCCGAGGAGAAAAGTCTGCTGTCTACTGTAATGACTGATTGGTTATTACCTCATGACGGACACCTGTCCTCTCTCATAACGAGGTTAGAGGTCAACTTACATTCTGTCCTGAAAGTGCAGCCGTGAGCTCTTTTTTCTTGATCTGATTTTTTTTTTTTGCAGACATTATTGTAAGATACGAGGCTCTTTTGTGCTACCTGAGTGTTTTAAATGTCTGCTCAGCATCCTCTTTACAGATGTGTCTTCTGTGACTGTGACATTTTGCAGGAATCAGGAGTTTTATGTTGAAAAACCACAGCTCCAACTTATAGAAAAACTGCTAAACTAAGCAATAAATACACTATAAATACAATATACACCAATGATCCATAAAAATCTAAATAATAAATAAATCATCTATGAGTATTTCAAAGCATATTCTATCTTGAATAAATAAATACATTTACTTACAATAAATCAGAATCTGACATCTTCCAGCTGTTTAGATTTCATATATTTGGACTTTGGAGCCGGTTTAACTGCTTTTTCTTAAATTTTCACTAACAAGCAACTGGATGTAAAGTCTCTTTACGGCTTCAAAGAATAAATATATAAATAAAAAGTGATTCAACCTAAATGAAGTCTGGTTAAACGCAGTGACAACCTGTTGCAGCACAGAACGTCCTGTCAATTAAAGACCCCCCTTTTACATCAACCACTTACCTTAACGTGAGTCTAATCAACCACCGCGGTGCCGTTATTGCATTAAAACACATTAACATTGTCACACAGCTTTCACATATGAAGCCATTGGCTGTGACTGTGATTTATCACAACCGCTATCAGAGCAGATATTCAGGCCAAGTCACATGCAGCGCTGCAGCAACAGGTCTGTGCCACAGCAGCCAAACTATCAGCCAATTTCTACACTAAATAAAACACAAGCTCTCATTTACAAACTGCGGATTAATAAACTCGTTATATATCTAAAGGGAAATTAAAAAGAGAAAGGCAAAGGAGGGGGGGGGGGGGGGGGGGGATAAATCAAAAGTCTTACCTCTTTTTCTCCTTATCGGCAGTCATGTTTTCAGTTTTGCACAATCACAATGTTGTAATTCCCCGTCAGTCTGAGTTAAGTCCAACTTTCAAAAGAAGTACAAAAAAAAAAGAAAAAAAATGTGGCTATTACATCGAAGTGCGCAGGTCAGAAGGAGTCCTCTGACAGATTATGTCATTAGTCCATAAAACCAGGCTGAGTGTGACCGTCCAGGCTGGAAGGGGTATCGGGGCCGTACAGTCTCAGAACACTGCCGAGGATTGTACAGCCTCTCACCCGCAGAACCACCGCAAACAGGCTGATCGTTGAGCCGCTGTTGCTGCTGCCGCTGCTGCTGACAGAAGCCGCCTGCAGGTCCGCTTGTCAAAACTTTTTCCTCGCTTGCTGATCTGAAAACTCCCAAAAGCTGCTCGGTCTCTGACCTGAAGCTCAGCTGGCACCGTGACAGGCGCTGTCTCCGTTCCGGCACGACGATTGGTTGGAAACGCCGCCGGGAGCCGCCCCCTTCCCCCCCTTAACCGCCCCGCCCTTCCCCTGTGTGTTCCGCTCTCCTACCTGTTTGTCCCTGATCCGCAACAGGTGTGTGTGTGTGTGTGTGTGTGAGCTGTAAGGAAATCAGTGCGGGAGGCCCCCTTTTCCCGCCAATAAAATGATTGGATTATTGAAATGAAGAAGTATGCAAATGCTCTGACTCATGTTGTGTTTGTAGCTCGACTGAAACTCAATCTTTAAAATATTAAAGTCCCCCTCCGCTCAAAAAATGTGCTCGTTGTTACTTGCACAGGAATGTTTGACCTTCACTGTGCAGAGTGATGTACACCCACCGTGCACTTTATTAGGAACACCTGTGCGATCTAAGCTCAGCTCTGCCGTAAATTTATACATTTCCAGCTTTTGTTGACATTGTTCACAAAGTGTTCCTAATAATTTGTCCCGCAAAATAGAATTATCACCTTTCTGACAATGTCAACAAAATACTGCAAAATTAGAATTTATGGCAGAGCTGTCGTATTGGATTGCACAGGTGTTCCTAATAAAGTGCTCGGTGAGTGTGTGTGTGTGTGTGTGTGTGTGTGCGTGCGGAGAGTTCGACAGTGGAAAAGTGAAAAGATTCTCACTGAAAATCTCAGTTGATGTGGAAACTCGAAGCCTCCAGTGCACGAACACTGAGAATGGACTTCACCGACTGATGTAGGAGACGTCTTGTGTCCAGCAGGAAAACTTTTGAGATGAAATATATCAGAGATTCTGATTTTTTAATGACACAGAAGAAAAAGATGTTATTTTAAGAATTTAGAAAAACAAACCAGGTTTTGGAAAAACCACATCAGAAGATGAATTATTATTCAAAGCAGAGTATTTTCATGTGTGTGTGGGATATTTTAATACAGTCTTCAGCCTCTCTAGTTTAGTAAAAAAGTTCATGGAGGACTGCTGTGATCAGATTAGATTCAAAAGTTTTGTTTCAAAAGTTTATCATTTCCAATAATAAACCGGTTTCATTGCCAAAACTTAAAGGACCAGTGTGTAAGATTTAGTGGCATCTAGTGGTGAAGTCCCCCCCCCCCAGTGCCAGAGCCAGTGTTTGGTTTGTCCGTTCTGGGCTACCGTAGCAACATGGCGGATGGATAAAGGTGGATAAAGGGCTCATTCTAAGGTAACATTCGATTATACACTAATTAAAAAATACTTATGAATATTATATTCCATTTCTGGTTCCGTTTCACTAGATGACACTAAATTCTACACACTGCACCTTTAATAGAAAATGTCCAAAAACTCCTCAAACAACTACCACGGTATAATCCACTTCTCCACTAAGGATGTGCAGAGATCCCAGTATTTGTATTTGTATCTGTATTTGTTGAGGCAGCAAAATTATTTGTATCTGTATTTGTATTTGAATAAAAGTGGAAAGAGGCTTAAAAATCCTGTTTTTGTTTATTGTAACACTTATACATTATAACATTTTAGAAAATTTAAGTGTTAAAATAAGTGTTCATAAATAAACTACCTTATGAAGGAGGTCCCTACATCTGGTCTTGAACTGGATTCTCCCAGATCATAGACGACTGCGCTGACTACTGAGCTAAAACTCTACTCTTCACCTCTTTGCAGACAGACCTCTACCTATTTATACACCCATAACACCATGTAATGTGTAGGGAGGAACTTCAAAGGCAATTATTGTTTTGCACTTTTCATTTATTGCCTACTTTTTACAACCTAACTTCGTTGAAAGGAGAAGTGGAACAACAGGTAATGGAGAGTCCCTTGTAAGCACTTTGCTTGTGTCAGTAGCTCAGCTTTATCTCTGGGGAACACCCCCAACAAATAACTTTTTAAATATTTGTATGAAACAAATATTCGTATAAAACCCACTATTTGTACTTTGCCGAATAATGTATTTGTATTCGGGCACACTCCTGTTCTCCACGTCTGTCTTAAGTGTCGGTGTGGTCGAAACTCTTATATTTTTGCCAAAATATGGCGACACAGCCTCTGTTTGCCGGTCAAAATGAGAATAATAGTATCACCAGTACATTGCAATAATGGTTTATAAGGAAGTCCAAAGCTTGTAGCGTCTCCTTCTTGGAGGATTAATGCATCTGCAATCAGCTTTGATTCACTGCAGTTACTATAGATTCCACTGGTGACCCAGAATCAGCGAAAAACATCCACAGAACCTTTTCAAACCACCCCTCCCTCCTAATCTACTTCTTCACTTGCACTCAGTATGTTTGGGACTCTTGTTTTCCACTGAACTGTGGCTAAATACACAGCTTGTCTTTGTTGCTCGTGCGGTTAGTTGTTTATAATCGTCATCCATGCAAACAGCATTTTAGCATGTTTACTTTAAAGTAGCTAAATGGGAGTTTTCTATTTAGTCGTATTTTTTTTTTGCATATTTTTTTTTGCATATTTTGTTGTTGGAACATTACGATTGATGCAGCGGGACTGGTTTGAGAGGATATTTATTTCAGTCTGTTAAACATTTCTTCTTTTTTTTTTTTTTTTTAAATTGCTTTACACCAAAGCGGAGTACAGATCATCTCCCACACAAAAGAGCAGCTCCAAACTTTACACCTTCAAACCTACAAAACAGATTTTCCATGGAGTATTCATTTAATATCTCACATGCATCTTTCTGTCATCCATCACATCACTGTCCGTTAAAGCTTTTTACATCACGGTAAAAGCTGACATATGCAAATAGTGTAACAGACACAAAGAGCAGCTCCAAAGTATTTACCACATTTAAACTACAGTATATTCTACTGATAATTTAATTCAAGATGCAAATTTCGCTGTACTGTTTACTACACCTTCTCTAGAAGTGTGTGAGTGCAAAATGGGACACAAACATTAGGAGTTTGTGGCGTGAGCGTTACAGTACCTCTACACCACATCTTTGTTTTGCATAAAACCGCACCTACTGTGTAAGTCGGTGCAGATATTTAAAATAGACAGAGGTCAATCAAAGTGCACCATTTGCAGTCTTTCATGGTAGTAGTTTACTAGCATCATCCACTGAGTCCATCAACTTGATTTACACATCAATATTTAGGCTGCAACTGACTGCAAGACGTGATATTTAGCGACTGTGGTGTGAAGACAGGTGTATTTACATATTTGGAGTATACAGTACAGGACATTTTTAAGTCTATGATGGGATGAAAACAAAAAGTAGATAAAACAACACAGCCTGCGTCATAAGTATTGTCACTAAAGCCTCCAAGCGTTCAGTTTCCCACCACCGTTCTGAGTTTAAGAGCAGGTCTCGCCACATTTCTCACAAACTTGGAGACAGATAACCGCTTCTGGCATTTGACATCGGCCTTCCCCTGTCAACCTCTCAGACTTTTTTAGATGAAAAAGATTACTGAATTAATACGCACATAACCTCTGAAGGAATGAACTCCCTGGGTGATTTCTTCACGTCTCATCATTCCCGTCGTTCTGCTTTGGGCTTGGTGACGTCATATTATGCTTAAATTGAGCAAAATGTTGTTATATTTAATGGTAAATATGTTTTTTTTATTGAATTCATAAAGCAGGAGGATTAAGTAGCAGATTTGGATGAAAACAAAATGAATAAAAATAAAACCAGACACATTTCTTCTTTCTGACATCATGATATTTAATTAGTTTCAAAAATTAAAATACACTTCACATCCTTTTAAAATACAGTACATTTGGCACGCAGCGCAAAAAGGAAAACAAATATCAACATAAACACAAAATAAAAGGGCATGAAAATAATCCATAAAGGAACAAAAACACACGTCAGGTGACAAAATGTACATACGAAGCTTCACAAACACAGGGACCGCAAAAAAAACATATATATATATATATATACTGTATATACGGAAAACATTTACATACAGTAACATTCTGCATAAGACCCGAAGGAGATGAATGTTTGATGCCGTAAGTAAAATCATAATACTGTTTCCATTGTTTGAAATCTGCCTCATGCCCACTCTTAAGGTTCAAAACAATGAAAAGGAACTCCGTACGTTAAGTATATTTTCTTCTGTAGCAAACATTAAACTAAAAGGGATTATGGCAGGAAATTTGGGAAATAGCATTTGGCATTTAGCATGGAGGACTTCCTGGAGAGAACATCCTTTTTGAGTCATATTAGGACAAACAGTTTGACATTTTTAAAATAAACAGTAAAAAAAAAAAAGATGCAACAGGAGACACATGAAGAGAGAAGAAGAAAAAGAAAATCAAAAATGATGGTGGAAGTCGGTTCAAACAGTTCAGACAGTCTTAAATCTGCGCTGCTGTCTGTATGTGTGTGTTTGTGTGTGTGTGTTTGATGATCGAGTGTCCTCCTACAGCTACTGTATCTAAATCATCTGCTGCTACTACAACACACTATTTACTTTGTTTTTTTTATTTTACTGCTACATGTACAGCGCTGCCTGTTTTTATTATGTTGGTTTTCTGGCAGGTTTCATGATGAACTCATTATGTTGAATACTGACTGTAAGTCGTTAATAATGTCGTCTGCATGTGTGTATGTGTTGACATCCCTGCCTCTCCTGTAATATGCCGTTACATCTCTCACTAATTACATTCATATGTAACTATTTAGCATTAGTGAAATACATTTTGCAGGAAGGTTTTTTGTGCCATAATGCTTTAATTCTTTAACATATCAGCTGCAGTCTGTTTGTGGTTCTGAACAGGCAGCTAAAACTATTTGGTTATGGTCGTGAAATAATTGCGGTGACGGTCGAATAAGATGCTGACATCTTGTATGAAACGAGAGGTGAATGTCAACCAGGGTCAGATTTACATGCTACATGCAAATGTGAGCTGCACGTTTCCTTAAATGTGAGCATGCGGTTTGCATGTAATAAGCTATCGCAGCAGCTCATCATGCGATCGGAGCTACGGACTGACTTCAAGGCTCATTCTGTCAGCGGCTCAGAGGTGAAAGTTTTCTGAGATCATCAAGCTAAGAGAAGAAATGAAAGACATTTCACTCAGGGCTGGGCGATATGGACAAAATCAAATATCACAATATTATTGACCAAACACCTCGATATCAATATTGCGACAATATTGTAGGGATGACTATTGGTGCTTTTTGATAAATAATCATCAGTAAAGTGGGTAAAGATAAATAATAGAACAGCTAGAACAGTCATGAATGACATCACTTTACTGTAATGCAGCCTTTAAAACCAGGAAAAGACAACACTTACACCGTATCCTGATATTATGATATCCAAAATCTAAGATAGAGATAAGATATAAGATATCTAGTCTCATTGCAAAATATTGGAATAATATTGATCTATCACCCAGCCCTGATTTCATTACATTATAATAAACAGTAGGCCTGTTGATATCATGTTACAAGGGTGACCAGACATTTGCATGAAGAACCACTAGTCTCAAAAGCACTTCTTCAGGTATCTGCTCTTATGATTGGATGGAATTAAACCTGCAGACTGGTGGCTCTGCGTTCCTGTCCTATTTATATTATTAATGCAACAGAAAAAATATGGAATAAAATAAAAAGATTATTACTACCAGTGTCATCATTGATGGAGCTCAGAAGAGCTGAACTGAAGCTCCAACAGAAGCAGGTGGAGGTTGGAGACGGTGTTGGTAATCAGATATTGTATTTATCTAAAATTAATGCTCTGTTTTAGTTTGTGATAATAATTTTTAGTATCTATTTTTTCAATTATGTCCATTTTTTAGGGCCTCAAAAAAAGCTCCTTTGACATTTATGTGCTTCATTAGTTCTTCTTCTATTATCGCTGAGATTTCTGTCAAATAAAAGTGAGACTGCAACTAGAGATTATTTTCATTATGGATTAACCTGCTGATATTGTCAATAAAATGTCAGAAATTAGTGAAAAATTACAGTTATAATTTACCAGAGTCAGAGGTGACGTCTTCAAATGTCTTGTTTTGTCCAACAGTCCAAAACACAAAGATATTCAGTTTAGTATAATGTCGGACAAAGAAGCATCAAATATTTTTTGGCATTATAGCTTAAAAAATGACCAAAACAGTTATTGAATGAATGAATTTTCTGTTGATCAACCAATCGATTAATCAACTAATCATTGCAGCTGTAAAGTAACTAAGGAATAAAGGTAGAAATTCTCTGCCTGAACAAAACCACCTTTTTATTTCTTCTTTTACCACCTGCACTGTTTCCACATAAAACTTTGAGATGACTGAACCTGCACTTTCTATCTCTTCCTGTTATTAATGTGATTAGAAACATACGTGATCAGGAGAGACGTGCTCTTCACATGACGCACAGAGTGAACTTCAGACGCGGAGAGAGAGAGAGAAGACTCTAAATGTTCTATTCAACATCATAATTGCCAGAAAAAATCTTCACTAATGAAGAACAATTGCTTCTGAATGTAATACAGAGGAAACTGACTGAAATGTCAACGAAATGGATTTCAAAGAAACGTCTGTGTGAAGTATTTCTCACTTCTGTGTGTGTTCTAAAATGAAATGTACTACAGTCGACCTTGTACCTGAACATGTGACTGTGGATGATGCTGAAGGGAAAGAAGGAGGAAGAACAGAATGAAATGAAGAAAAAAAATAAAACTCTTACAGAGTATTGCACATGGATGTTTCTCGAAGATGTTTGGATTCTTTTCAGTTCAGCCTTTTTGTTTATTTAAAGCTTATTTTACCTCCAGGTTGTACAGAGAGGAGGAGGAGGAGGAGGAGGAGGAGGAGGAGGAGGGTGTGAAGTACTAGAGTTTCTGACCAGGTGAGTCTTGCTTCGTCACATGAAATCTAAAGATTTCTAACATGTCAGCAAGAACTAAACGATCCAGTAAAGAAAAAAAAAACAACACGACATAAAAACAAAAAAAGACGTTTTAAATAAGAAATAAAACATGAAGAGGGCTCTCCACGTATATACACACACACATACACACACACACACATACACACACATATCGCAGAGCAAATACATTCAGTTGAACACACATTCAGTCACATGTGCTGACACATTCACCTCCGTGTACGATCCACCGCTTTCATGTGGAATCATGGGGGTTTGGTTGGTTTGTCATGTTACAGACTGCAGGTCCAGTACAGCAACTGAGCACACAGTTAGTTATTGTACACACACACACACACACACACACACACACACACACACACACACACACACACACACACACATATACACAAAGCATTTCAAGGATCAAGTGGTCATGGATAAGGATTTAAGGAGTCGACCTTGCTCCAGAAGGTGCGGTGTGAGAGTTTCAGTAACAAGCACTTGAACTAAAATAAATCCTCTTTTTTTTTTTTTTTTTTTTTTTTTTGTAAAAGGCTCCCATGACATTTTTGCATTTCAGCTCATTATTTGGCTTCACTGGACAACTTGTGTCAATGTCAAGTATCAAGTTAGATGGAAAAGAGCTTGTTAACACTGTAAGCGTGCCTCACTCAAAACAATGGACACTCGCAGTGGTGAGCTACTGTAGGTTTGTTAGCTAAGGAGGCTAATGGTACCATTTGGTTTTTAATAGGGCCGCCGCCTCGTAGTCGACCAACTGTCTGCAGGGAAAAAACTCCAACAATGTATACAGGAAGTGGCGACATGTGGCGACACCCCGCCCTGGCGACCAATGAGGTTACGCCACTGGTCGGCCTTCGGCGGCCTATGGCGTAACCTCGTTGCTCAGTCAGTGACCCCGTCCTCTGTGAAATATCTGTTAGATTTAACGGAACTAACTGACCCACGGGACTGAAAAAAAAAAACTCATTCTGCTTGCTGATTGGTCAGACACATTCGGAATCATTAACTTTTAGCGCTGTTAGCATTGTCGCTAACAGACGGCTCGCTTCGTGCGTACGCTTGTATATTTTAAAGGCTCATTATTACGGTTTAGTATTTCTCTGTAATGTAGCACAGTGTTAACAATGTTACTAATAACATTCTTTCACAGCCCTGGAACTCAAAGCATTTTCTTTTTAAATAATCAAATTAATATCGTAAACGTGCAACGGCTAGTCGGTTAATGGCTTGAACTACTAGTCGACTAGGGAAATCTTTGGTCGGGGGCAGCCCTACTTTTTTAATGGAGAAGGGGAACATGGGAGCGCTAATGCTAACAAGCTAAAAAAAAAAATGGAGAGAGAAGGAAAAACTGCGCGACCTTCTCTCCACAACAAGGCAAGAACCGCTGAGAATAAAGCTCAACTAAAATTCAAAATGTCAACGTCGAAGTGTCGCCTCTACGGTTGCGTCTTCTTCAGTTGACATTTGTCAGTTTTGACTCTTGACTTTGAAATAAAAACACTGACAAAACCTCTAATTTCATCATGATTTCATCAGAAAAAAAAAAAAAAAAATCTTTGATTTCTTGCATCTCTTTGACATCACTTTTCATACTGAATTAAGTACTTTTCAAGACCTTTTTTTTTTCCTTTAAATACAATCATTGGTTCAATGATTTTTTTCCATTCACATACATTTGTAGGGAAGAAAAACATTCTTTAAACACAGATATAGACACAGGATACAGCACATGATGTACAGAAATGACAGTCTTACTCTTTCTAGAGGTATGCAACTATGCATGCATGCACTCTTGTACACACATTCTCTTTCTCTCTCTCTTTCACACACACACTAACAGCCTATGAACTTTGTCAACATAACTACTTCAAAACACACCTCTGACAACACAGAGTTTGGTTTTGTCAGCCGCGCTGCTTGCATCAGAAATAAATCCAGACCAAACGAGGGAGCATCAGGTCATTTTTCTTACAGTATTTGACCTGTACTTAACATGCTGCTTGAGCATACAGTTTGATGGGATATGCACAAATGGACAAACAACACGAGCACAGAAACCATAAAGAGAGATACAGATGGTCTAGTATAATTCCTGGAGTGGTCAGAATCAGGAAGTGTTCAGGAGGTCTCATTCCAGAGGCCCGTGTTTCGTAGAGGAGATCACTGTTTCTTTAAATACTGTGTCTTTGCTTGAAGGTGTGGTGTAGTGGTGGTGTATGGAGTGTTAATTGTACATGTGTGTGTGTGTGTGTGTGTGAATGTGTGTGTGTGAGTATGTACGTTTAGGCCACAGTCTCATCTCCAAAGTAGGAAAATCCTTTGAACTCATCTTGGTTGATCTGCTTGATGATGCTGTCCTCCACCGGCGTCAGGACAGGTTCTTCACGTGTAAAGTCCTGGTCAAAGTTATTCACATCCCTTTTGGTTTTCTGGAAGAAAGAGAACAAGAGAGATGGTTTAAGAGTTTGGACGTCATCTGTTTCAGCAGCGTCAGTAGAAAAAGGAAGAACATTCAACAATCTCAGACGAATAAGATCAAATGTTTTAAAAAGAGCATTCTACCATGATCTGGTGAGAAAATACAACAACAGTAAATGCTTCTAATGTTCACATTTTAGCCTCTTCCCCCTGCAAATACTATTTTTCACAGTCTCGTGGTTATTTGTCGTGTGCGTGAACTCACGATGCGTGGTTTGAACGGTGGTCTGATCTTCCGCTGCTCCAGCAGCGTCCAGTCGATCTCTCTGAAGAACGAATGGAGCTTAATGGCCTCCTCCAGACCCTGAGCCACCACGCAGCCCAGACGCTTGTTAGGACTCTTAGTCATGAACTGAGAAGTGACAGAAGAATAGAGAGATGGAGACAGAGAGAAAGGGAAAGAAATATTTTTAGTTCTTTAAAATTGTAAAGGAAGAAAGGATTGTTATGATGTAAATATCAGTTTGTTCGACTTGCTGGTTGTGATTCATGTAAGAAGCACTTAAGTGTCACAATTACTTTCAGCTAAAAATGTATTTTTTATCAGAGGTGGACAGTAATTAAGTACATTTACTCAAGTGCTGTACTTAAGTAAAAATACTTGTAATTTGCTGCTACTTTATATTTCTACTCCACTACATTAATTTTACAGCTTTAGTCACTTTTCAGACTCAAATTTTAAATTAAATTAAATAAGCTTCTTAATTTCGCTGCATTATTAAATCAGCACATAAAATCAGTGTGTAGCTGCGTCTCTTTGTCATGTTTCAGATGTCTGTTAGTTCCTCTTAACTTTAAAAAAAATTAATTAAATTTCACAAAAACGCAAAGATGAGAGAAAAGTTCTACAAAATATACGTGAGAACTTGCCTACACAAATGATCATTTCACAGTCGCTCAGATTTATATTCTGAATCTTCAAATAACAGAAATAAAATGTTGCTTATGCACCGATTCATCAGTATTAAAAACGTACTTTATTATGTACTTAAGCAGGATTTTAAATTTGAGAAATTTTACATGTAATGGAGTGTTTTTAAAATTGTGGTATTTCTACTTTTACTTAAGTAAAGAATCTGAGTACTTCTTGTTTTTTATACGTGTCATCTGTGGACGACGCCAAGACTCTGGGTCTGTTTATTTTACCCGTTTGTGGCAGAGAACAGTTCACACACCGAGAAAATTTCACACAATCACCCCAAGAGACCAAAAATAGTTCATCTGACGAGCATCAACAGGCTGTTTAGGAAGGAACTTTTGTTGCATCAAAAGAAAAAATAAACTGAAAAAAAAAAAAAAAATCAACTTTCAGGTTCAGAGGAGTAAAAGGACAAAACACACAAGTATGACGTGAATCAAAACACACATATCCGTTGTTTCCAACGTGAGCCAACACACTTTTACAACGCGGTTTTTGGAACGCGTCAGGAAACACTTCTTTCCTGTGTCCCGGTGTCAGCGCACGTCAGCTCTCCACAAAAGAAGCCGTTTTATCAGATTTGATTGACATAAACAGACTATCTACTGTATGGCACGTCTGGCATGAAGCTTTTGCTTTAACTGGCACGTGTCAAATGGTTGCAGAGATACTGTTGAGAGAATACTAACTAGACAACACCCAACAGTTACTTTGGACATCAGTGTAAACTACTCAGAGCTGATATAAGCCACTGCAAGTGACTATTCTTATTTAAATTAAAGCAACAGTCAGCTGCAAGTAAGAATGAGAAGCCTGCTGTGTGATTGTTCGTGATCTTGGCTAGTGGAGAGCTATCCTAGAAGAGTCTACATGAAAGATATTAAAAGTGTTTGGATGATGCGCATGTTCACCAGTAATACAAAGGACATTCTGCACAATAAACATGACTTTCCCCCCTGTAATGTTAATGTAACCACAAGTACTTAACATAATGAAGAAAGACGTCATTTGAATCTTGTTAGTCTGAGTCACAGAAAGATACACTAATTCTGTCATCCTGTTTTTCCGTACTTTATCTATTGCATATCTTTCCATCCTGGAAGAGGGAGCTCACCTCTGTTGCTCTTCCTGAGCTTTCTTCCATTTTTCCACATTAAAGGGTTTTTTTGGGGGGAGTTTTTCTATTTCGATGGTTCAAGGATAGAGGATGTTGTATTGTTATACAGATTGTAAAGCCCCTAAAAATTGACTTGACTTCATTTATGAACTGGTTGCAAACCTTCTCTCCGTATGGAAACAGTGAACACAAATAAAATAGCTCGTTCACTTTGGCTTTTTCTACATAAATGTTTGAAAAGTGGATGAGTGGTGAACAAGCTGCTCGGCCATGTGACCTGAAGTCCTTCAGTCGGACGCAATATCCAATCAGAGTCCAGAGTCCCGGTCAAGTGACTGGTCAGAGTCCAAGACATTGTCCAACATAAACACACACACTTTCCCACAAGGCTTTGCAGGCAAACTGCACCAACAGCCAAGGTAAACGCAAGGCTTGTGATGGAAAAACTGGATGGACAAATAAATGGACAGACAAGTGGCATTACACACACACACACATACACACACACACACACACACACACACACACACACACACACACACACACACACACACACACACACACACACACAAACACACACAGGGAATCAAAGACAGTGGGAATTATCCAATGTTCTTGCAGGAACAGGAAACACGGATCAACATATGACACTAAGAAAAAAGCTGCATTCACTCACATTTGACAGTAACAAACACTAAACTGCAGTGACACACGGAGCAGATGGAGCCAAAAAAACATCAAAAAAAAAACAAGAGACAGACACAGAAACACAAAAAGACTGACACAGAAACGTAGACATCAACAGGTAACAGTCCTTTATGAATCCCATAAGTCCATTACAGCTGGATATCATTTAAATTCTTCATTATGTGCGATAAGGCTGTGACTTTTTATTGGAAATTCAAACTTTTGTTCGAACGTAGGGGAAAAACCGACCATTTGAAGTAGTTTGCCTTGTGATCCCGCAAAAGGTGTGAAGTAAACTATTAAATAAAAATGGAGAAGGACAGTAGCGAGCAAAGCCACGCTGAACGGATACTAAGGACACCGAAGTGTCTGAGAAGCAGTGTGTGGAAGTATTTTGGGGGCTACACCGGAGATGACAAAATTTCCAACAAAGATAAGGCTGTTTGCCAACTTTGTAAAAAGCAGCTGCCTTATTCTACAACAACAAGGACTCACCAGATAGATTCACACACGAGTGAGGCAGTGGAGCCATCCAATGAGCGGAACAACGTCAGTTCTACGACCTCATCTGACACGGTGCAATCTCAAGACACATAGTGCAGCTGTATGACACCACACTGGAAAATAAAAAGACTAGACTGTACGGTAAGACATTTTATCTAACTGCTGACGGATGGATGTCGCTGGCCATATATGCTTATGACAGTCATAGGAAATTGCCTTTACAGTACATTATGGTATGTGGGTTGACTTTTTGAAAAAGTGACTTCCCCACTGTGCGATAACTAAGCTTTAGTGCTCATATACTGCTTTTTAAAAAAAACAAGGAGAAATGCAAAGAAAACCAACACAACTAAAACTAAAAATAACTTAGAGTCTTCTGCAAAAGTTAGAGCTAGGACTAAAACTAGTTTATAGTCTCTTCATACATCAGAGAGGTATTCAGTCTATTCCTTCGTGCAGAAATGTCACCAATGATGTTATCATCACACATGTTTGATTTTTATCTTATGGGAGTATGAATTTTGTTCTAACTACATACAAACTGTAGAGTAGAGATTTCTGGCTCAACAAAATCTAAAAAGGTCAAAAAAGAACAACTTCACTGTGAATAAAGTTATTATATAAAACTGTTCTTTAAACTATAAATGTTGCTTGAGTTTTTACCTTTGAATACAAACTGCACCTAAGTAACTGACAATTATTTATCTGTCAATGATTTTCTTGATAAATTCTTTGGTCTATAAAATGTCCCAAAACCCAAGGCGACGTCCTAAAATGTTTTCTTTTGTCTGGACCAACAGTCCATTAAGCCAAAGATATTTAGTTAGTTTAGAAGATTACATAAACCAGAAAATATTCACATTTGAGAAGCTGGAATCAAATAATTTGGACCTTTTTTTTTTATTAAAAAATGAACCAAAACAGTAAATCAGTTATCAAAACAGTTGGTGACTAATTTTCTGTTGATTGACTAATCGTTGAAGCTCTACTTGACTGTAACCTATCTCAGAACATCTCGTTCAGATGGACTCACTGTCCACAACTGAGTTTGAAAAACGCATCCATACAGTATAACTAAATTTTGAGCTAATGCCGGGGTCACCCTTGATTCGTAATGGTGGGGGTTTCTGTACTGTACAAACCTTAAAGCATCACTGAACAACCCCCCCCTTCCTTTCACACCTCCCACTAACTGACCGCTTTGAGAATGGACACGGCCTCCTTGCTGAGCCAGACGGGATAGAGAACGTCGTCATGGAGGATGGACTCAAACAGGTCATCTTCATTGTCGGCTTCAAAGGGCGGCTGGCCTGCCATCATCTCATACATCAGCACCCCCAGAGCCCACCAGTCCACTGATGGGCCATAATCCAGCTCTTGGAGGATCTAAACACACACAAAGATGAAGACACTCATAAACAGGGCTGGAGAATGTATGATATGATTGCACAAGGGTAAGATCAAAGTCAAAAATCCCACCTAAATTGAGATTACACTTAAATTCATGCTAGTGAGATTGAGTATAGCGAGCCAATATCATTTTGAGAGACAAATTTAAGTATTTTTAGTTTTGATTCATAAACACTATTCTGTGATCAAGCACACTGAGTACTTCCAATAAACATACTAAAATCTGAGACCAGCTGCTGCTTTCTTTGTTGATCTTTGAAAGGCTTTTGATAGTGTCGACCACTGCATAATTCAACAAACTACACTGTCTTGGTTTGGATATCTTTGCACAGAACTTGTTTCATTCACTGGCAATCTGTACTGATAGTCTCACAACTGTCTCAAAACAACCTTCCTTAGGATAAATAAGGGGGTACCACAAGGGCCTGTGCTAGGTCCTTTTCTATTTATGCTACGTGATAATAACAATATTATCACTCTAACACTAACTTATAGTATCCATTTCTATGCAGATGACACAGTTTTATATGTATTTGGCTCCTCTTCAACTCAAGCCATATCTAAATTCCAATCTGCCTTCAATGCTCTTCAGACATCTCTGCATAAACTCAAGCTTGTACTGAATGCTGTCAAGCAAAAGAAAATGTCTCAAGAACCCATAATTCCAGTGCGCATCATAACCGATCCATACAGCTAACGGCGCCGGCATTGAAATCGTCCAATCTTATAAATACCTCAGGACTGTTTAACTCTAGTTAACCCTCAGGTAAATACCAGACTTGAGAAGACTTAAAAATAGACTTATAAATGGAATGAATTACATATTTTAAAACTTGAATGTCTTATCACACGATCCGATTTTAGACGTTAAACCTCAGGGCTGTGATTAGTGATGTCTTTGATTGTTTCTGATGCTGTATGTGCTTTTGTTATGCCTGGCTATGTTTGTTTTCTTTCCCTCTGCTGTACTCAGGTCTCTCTGCAAGAGATCCTGATCTCAGTGAGACAATCTGATTACATAAAGTATACATATTTTCATGACAAGCAGTGAAACATACAGCAGAGTATCATCTGCAAATAGTTGAACATTGACATTGGATGTTTGGATGAACATTGGATGCTGTTTGTGTGTTTGTGTGGTTGAGGTCACCTCGGGTGCGATGTAGTCTGGTGTACCACAGAAGGTGGTGGTGGTAACGCCGTTGAGGATTCCCTCCTTGCACATACCAAAGTCTGCCAGCTTACAGTGACCCTCCGCATCCAACAGTATGTTGTCCAGCTTCAAGTCTCTGCAGAGCAGCAGTAGATAGTATGGGTGAAAGAAAGGATTGGCAAGGAAAATTCACAATGTACTTACATACATCTTACATTACCAATAAGTTATTAGAGATTGTAAAACTTAACACAAATAAAACACACAGAAAAGCTTTACGGTAATTTGGGACAGTTCACATTTTGACAAAGATCTGTCAAGCTAGTATTCAATTTAAGTGTTTCAGTTGATTTTAAAGACATCTCATGCGCTTTTGTGTGATGAATGCTTCTCATAAAAGCAACACATATTTAAGAAAATTAATTTACAACAATAATGATCCACAAGGTTTTCACATCCCCGCAGGGATTTTTAGTTTTTGGAAACATAATGTGCCTCATGTTTTTCTCAGAAAAGGAGAAGCATACAGCAGGAGGACGGGAAGGGAACAGACCTGGTAGAAGAGAGAAAGTTTCAGGCTGAATGGGAGAAAAAGATTGAGGAGGGAGAGAGAGAGAGAGAGAGCGAGAGAGAGAGAGAGAGAGAGAGAGAGAGAGAGAGAGAGAGCAGTCTCAGAGATAAGAGCAGCAGTGTTGAGAGATGACAGGGTTGGTCATGAATGCAGCCGCTCTGGGCTTGATGGTTGATCGCTACAAAAATGTCAACATCTCCTTTTTGCAGCTACTGCAGCCATTCAGCCCGAGGTGTTTTCAAAAATACAGCCGCCCTGACAAGCCAGGGAGGAGACGGAGTGCGTGAGTGCTTCTGAAGTCAAGAGCTTATGCAACTGTTCTGTTTTTGCAAGACCCAAAAATAAAAAGATGAACAATCCTGTGTGAGAGCTGCTGTGTCTTGCTGGTGAAAGGTTTGTTCTTTTCTGTCCCATCATTACTTCTCTGATAGGACCTGAGTTATTGATTGCACTATTTAAACCTGTGAGAAAAATGGTAAGACATACAAAAGAGCTGCTGATTATGCACTGCCAAGGAAACCAAATGTTTTATATTTGTGGGGGGTTTATTTGCACCATAAACCAAGGAAATGTCCCTTTTCAGACAAGTTCGAGTTTCGGTAAATGTAAAACTTTTCGAGTCACCTGAACTTTTTTAAATCCGAATTTTACCAGATTTGTTTCCATTACTTGTTCCTGTATCAGAAAATCAATGAATATACACCAATAATTCCCTGTTTCTTGGTAGATTTATTTTATAAAAATGGGGGAAAAGCAGTAAATAATTTGGTTTCAGCTTGTTTGAGAGACCATGGGTTCTGACATGCCATACATGTCATCAATGGAGACTGGTGGAGTTTTCAGTTTTCAGTAATTGTTCCCAGAATTTAGAAAAACTTGACCAACCCTTTTAAACATACTTCTACTTGATTCCTCTTTATACAATTTTATAATTGTTCAACTACATATAATTATTGCAGTATATAATTAACGGTGCATTCAGTATTAGATTGAAAATGTGCAGTTTGCGGCTATTACTGCAGATATCTGGATCTCGTGCAAAGTTAAAACCACAAATGGTATGCTAATGTGCCTCGAGTCTAATGGAAAAATAACATGACACGTCAGATGCAGTGAAGCTTGACAGTTGGCGTCAAGCCAAGTTTTTACTTAATGGTTCAAGTTTGGGTCAGTCTCTGGTGACAAAGAATACTGAACGTTATGAACAATCCTGAGTTTGAGTCAGTTTTGAAATAATGAAAAAGGCCGAACCCTCTCTCTAAAAGGCTGTACAGTATCTCACCCTATTTTTCACACAAGACATGTGCAATGGAGTGTATGAGAGGTTGATGATTAATGTTTAAGAATAGCTGACAGCTTGCAGTTAAGTGTTTTCATATTGATTCATTGATTGAAGCTTGTTGTCCTTCCAAGAAATCCATTTTGAATGTTTTCTACCTTGGCTATGTCTGCTAAAGCATGTTTGGTTTTATTTATCTGAACTCCATATACAATCTCAAACTTTCATCACTCTTACCTGCCCAAAACAACCACAGTCTTGTACTGCTGAGCAGCTGAGGACTGTGCCTTACTAAAAGATACATTGATGGCCTCATGCTGAGGAAGGAAAGAGCAGCACTTGTTCTATATTTCCCCGGACGAAAAATTAAACCGGTGACCCTCTGGCTGCCTGTTTGCATATCTCACCTCCAGGCGACTCCCAGCACATTAAATCTGAATTGCACGCCTGCAGCAAAGCAGAAAAATAGCATATGTATTTAATGCATTTGTGATTGAATTTAAAGGGCTGCTGACATTAATCTTTGTATTACATATCACCTCGCTGCAGGAAAATTCAATATTAAGTGGCTGCAGGTGTTCAGCAGCACTAATGGAATGATATTTATCTAAGTGTAGATGTTTTGTTGTGGTTTTACAGGATGAGAAGCCTGTCAGCTAGGGCCAGGGTTGCATACCAGGAAATGGGCATTATTTATATAATCCTTCATTTATTGCGTAATATCCTTAATTTACTTATTGTGAAATAATTTAATCAGTTTTCTTCATGATGCTTTGATTCTCTGCACAAGTATTTATTGCTATTGTTTTATGTGTTTTAGTCTTTGTAGTATTTATTGACACTTAGTTGTTAAAGCGTTATGAATGTTAATGATTAAATGTCATGCTTAAACTGGAATTAAAAAGGTTTATGTGCCGTGAACCAACATCTGTTTTGTCTGGTTTATTAAGATGAATGACCAGTAAGGTCTATGGTAATATGAGTTTCTCATATTTCAGATATTTCCTATGTCATAAATTCAAAGTATGTCTTGCTCATTTTATTCTGATGATGTTTTGCTGATGATGTCCGTCTTTAAAACCATAAGAATCGAATCCATTAATTCATGTCATAAAAATTTAAGATTAAAAGCTGAGATATGTGAGTTCAGATGAGTTTCACATCATTACAGTTGTGTAAGTATTTATTTTGGAATATGGGCAGAAAACCCTCAAAACATGTTATCATTTAATTTTAGTTTTTCAGAATGAGTAATGCAAGAAACCCTTCTATAAAGATGCTGGCTCCTCTCTACACTCAGTTATAAAAGGAATGTGAGCCTGATCATTAAAATATCTACTTTTAAACCTACAGTCATTAAAAGGCTGTAATACAGAGGTGATAGCCAAGTGTTCTAATTCAAGAAGTTGTTTTAAAGCCATTCGGTGGATGGTTTCATTTAAGAGTTGGACGTTTTAAGTCCTGTGATAGACTGGCAACCGGTCCAAGAGATGGATTAAAAAGCCTCTGAAAGGCTAAAAACAATGGTTTAACCTTATAAACCCAGATGAGTGGAGATGGAACAAGCTGACACAGAATATTGAGTATATGGTACTGCCAGACAATGAAGAGTAAAAAAAACAAATTAACAACTTTAAGAACAAATTAAGAAATACAAGTGGAAAACTTAATGCCAGTTGGTTGGAAGAGTGGTTTGTTAGCTCCAATAGCAACACATCTCATAAACTCAGATGAGTTAGTGACCAGCTGGGCTACAGAACTACATACAGGACCAATCAAATGCCAGCGTAAATGTCAGGGTATTATCACATCAGTGGTTAAGGAGTTCATGAACATCATGCTTCAGTTGAAGTATCAGCTAATATGCCAAGCTGTTGCTGTGTTTTTCCTGGAAAATACAGATTGTCCATTTGTGTTTGCATAAAACATACTAACCCCCCCTTTACATCGTATTTACATGTGTAAAAAGCAGAAAATTAAGTTTTTTTACTTGACAAAGGCTCCTGGGATGAGATTTTTGTGGGAATTGTTTGATATCAGCTGACATTCAACATCAGTGTCGTCGGTGTTCCTTCAGTCAGGGAAATCACCTTCACATGATTTTTTTTGTTGTTTTTTTTGAAAAGGTTCAATATCGTCCTGTCAATAAACAGCAGCGGCTCTGTCAGCGCCGTCAGGAGTTCTGTTTGGACACACACACACGCATACATACATACATACACACACACACACACACGGCAATCAGGCTCAATTGAGAGCATTTCCTGTGTTTCATGTTAATCTTGAGTGATTTTTCCATTACGTCCTCAGCGGCAACCCTTGTGCACTGTGACAGCTAACCTCTCTCTCTCTCTCTCTCTCTCTCTCTCTCTCTCTCTCTCAACTCATCCCATCCTTCCATCCCCTCTTCTGTGTGACTCCATCTTCCAAACACACATCTGGTTAAATATACAAACACACACAAACTGTTGCCACTTGTATATTTATCTGTGTGGATTCGCGGCATGAGAGACGGATCAGGATGGGAGGATATTAATAAACTAGATAATAAAACTACAATTTACAAAAACCACTTTGGGAACGAGCTTACTTTTTGTTAATGTTGGTGTGTGCAGATTTCCCAAGATGCTTCCGCCAACAACTACAGCTTCATTTAAAACAAACCATGATGTAATTTAATGAGCGTTGGTGCGATAATACTTAAAACAAAAACAAAAAAAAAAATCTGTTTTTAAAGGTCTTATTTGAATAGTTTTCTCCATCATTTTATCATATAACTTGGTGACACTTGGAGGTAAAACAACACCACAAGAATCACACACACCATAAAAATGTGATCAATGGTTACTTAAAAAAGATTACAGCAATAAAGTGACACATTATATTACTGAGTAGATTTAAAGTAAGGAAACTTTGATTAAAATATATTGGACAAATGACTCAAATGTACACAAATTAATGTGATAATATGATATATAATAAACCCAAATACATTTTATAAGGAAATTTGATTCATGTTTACTTAATTCCTGGCAAAAACAAATGATTTAGATGAACTTAAGTAATTATTTTACTTTTAATCAGTATCAAAGTAAATCTACTCAATAATATTACGTGTTAGTTTATTGCCTCAGTTCTACTGTATTCAGTCTACTCAAAGTGATGCTCCTTGTTGCCTTGATATCTTTAAGTTATGTCTACAACTCATAGATAAAATAGCGCAACTTAGCATTAAACATTTTTTTCCAGCACAACTTTCAACTATGCAAAATGCCAAAATAATATTAAACTTCATAAAATCAAAGTTATTCAAGAAAAGAAAGCAAAGCAGGACAAAGATAAAATGGATGGCAAGAAAAAAAAAACAGGTCTGTAGACAAAATAGGACTCATCGCTCAGCAGATCATATAACAGACTTGTTGTCAGCGAGGACTGACTGTAGGTGGAAAATAATACTTTTTTGCCTTCGAGCAAGTGGTCTAACCTCAAATTTACACCGGAGACAAAACATTTATTTATTTTGCTTTTGTTAAGATATGACTGAGATATGTGATTATGTCTCAACATCAGCCGTTCGAGAAAATAAAATGCAGACGAAAAAGTTTGAAACAGACACATTTCAGTCGCTTCTCAAAAGGTCATGAGGTTCGATACCCAACCCTTGACAGGCTGCGCGATGATGTTCTAGTAAAGTCTTGTAGACTCTGCGTGTGTGTGTGTGTGTGTGTGTTTACTCAGACATGTATCTGCCCTCGAACCAGTCTGAACCTGCTCTGCCAACAGCATCACATCGAAACATTAACTTCTATTTGCTCTTAAAGACTTCAGTGAAGCGGAAAAAAAGCAAAGGAAAAAAAAAAAAAAATTGCTACTGTCTGAAACATATTTTTCTTTTTTGGGAGGGGGTGAGAGGGTGGGTCGTAGTGATGCGAGCGTCGACGAGAGGGGCTGATAGGAGAAAAAAAGGAGCATCGGAGGGATGATGGGAAGAGAGAGGGAGGAGGAGAGGATGGAGGGGCGGTGAAGAGAGGAGAAGAGAGGAGGGAGGGGAGAGGAAGAGGCGAGTGGGGTGGGGGGGGAGAGAGAGAGTCGGGACATAATGTTCCCAAAACACTTGTTGTTCGTCTTCTTCTGGTCAACAAAGTGGGTCAGGAACGAGGGAGAGAGAGAGAGAAAGAGAGAGAGAGAGAGAGAGGGAGGGAGGGAGGGAGAGAGGGTGCGGATCAGGTAGCTCAGTCAATTCAGCAATCATGAATTAACACGCAGTGGGTGCGTGTGTGTCTGCCAACGTCTGACAGAGCAATATTCACTCTATCAAAACAGCATGACTGAGAAAACAATGATGAAAGACTGAACCATTAATCTTAGTGTTTGTGAAAGCTAACTGGAGTCTGTGCTTTAAAGGGGACGTATCATGCACATTTCCAGGTCTATATTTCTATTCTGGGGCTCTACTGGAATATATTTCTATGATTTAAAGGTCAAAAAACTCTTTATTTATCTTATACTGGCCCTTTATGCAGCCCCTCAGTTCAGCCTCTGTCTGAAACAGGCCGTTTTAGCTCCTGTCTCTTTAAGACCCCCCTCCCGATGAGCCCACTCTGTGCAAACAAACAATAGTAGCAGGATTTCACTTCTTTTTCTTGTTCTTTATTTGAAATGCAAACTTCTCAAACACATACGTACATGTTCAAGCCAAGCGGCAACCTCCGGGGCTGTAAAGCAGTTCCCCATATGGCCACTTGAGGCTCCAAAAGCGAGTCAATCCCCATAGACCCCCATGTTAAAATGCCCAACTTTACAGCAGAAATAAACATGTTTACAGCCTGGTATAAAAAATGGTTTTTGTCTCTATAGCTATTTTCTCCTTTCATGACAACTGTACGGGGGATGATTTTTTTTATAACTCACTCGTTTAAATTTTATTAAGCCGTAAAGTTATGCATAATGCTTTGAGTGACAGGTCTGCCAGCCGCTAGGTGGCTTGTTTCAGCCATTCGGCCCGCCTCTTTGCCCATTTTTAATTGGCTGGGAGTTAGGCAGCGTCACGCACTGCCAAGATGGCGACGGCTCACTTGTGACGGTACATCCATATTTTCATACAGTCTATGGTTCAAGCCCAATTCCAACCTGCGATATGTGAGTGGATGACGTAAACAACCCATGGAACAACCTTAGCAGCAAAGGCTTCGGAACAGACGGCCGTTTGTGGGCATGTGTGAACAATCTGATGTCATTACATGGAAAAGTAGAGGTAGCTTTGCAAATAGAGCTTTCAGACCAGGTAACTTTCAGGGAGCATTTTACATACATTCAAATCTTGGATGTTTGATCATGTTTAACATCCAACATCATAACAATGTGAAAAAAAATAACAGAAAATCACAAAAAACCAAGATATGTCCACTTTAAAAACCTTTTTATGGTTTCTGGAGATGAACAACTATGTCACAAGACCTTTGAAGAAAAACTCCAGCATGGTGCATTCCAGTGATATAATCTGATCAGCAAATGACAATTTAGGGCAAAAAAAAACAAACAAACAAACAAAAGAGCTTGTTGAAAAGCATCTAAAGCAGATTTTTTTTTTCAAAGAATGTCATACTCATACATTGGGGTTGGGTATCATTTACATGACCAACATTTCTTTCAGGTCTTATATTTTTGCTTTGTATCTACATACAAATCAGAGTAAAAACCATCTGAACTAAAAAATAATCCAGCTAAATAAAGATCAACTAAAAATGAAGTTAATTAGAATGTTTTTAATGGTAAAGATTGTAAACTTGAGGTGATATTATCATTATTATCATTTTTATTATCATTATTATTATTATTATCATTAGTATACTGTACAGTGAAAATTTTGGTCCTGTGGTCCCGTTGTGTTTATATAAAGCACTGCTGATGTGTTGGAACCTGAAGAAGCTCAATTGCTCTTAAATCATTCAGAAATAAAATAAATGATGTGCAGTGAGATTAAGATTATATAAAATTTAATTTTATACAGTAGCGATGTTACCAGAAGTCGATGGAAACGTAAGTTGTACAGTTGTACAGGAGTTAATAAAGTCTTATAAAACTCTCCTGAAATATAATATTCTCTTCGACTATCCATTTGTGTGATTAATTATATTCAAAATATGTTGATTCTTAAATTATATTTATTCTAAAATACAGCTAAAATGCCAATTTCAGCAGAATTTCAGGGCATCTGTTACAGCAACAGCATTGATTAAGCTTTAATTGGGCAAAATCATGGTAATTTTAATGATACTGCACAAACAGGTAGACAGTGTTTTCACCATCGGAATAGATTTATTTGAATAATTTAAGTTAATAATCTAAACAGACATCACATCTCTTCCCTTCTGGTAACAGATGTACTGTATGTCTAGTAATAAGCCACTTCTTGCTTGTTCACGCTATAGTAGGTCAGTGTTTGTTTCTCAAGACAGGTTTTGGGTGGAGTATTACTTTAAAACTTCCTTATGTAGCCAAAAGCAATCGCAGACAAACACAAAACAACAAAGGTCCGAGCTTTTGGCTTCAACTTTGATGATTGATATAGATTAAACTGTGTTATAAAACCTAAAGAAGCACATACACACCGTTCACATGTTGTGATTATAAACTCACGTCTTCATTAATAAAAGCATTGTAACAGAGACTGTGTGAAACAATGAGTCCTGGTCCAGCAGGCACCAGCAGGGTGGGACATCATGTAGCCAAAACAACTACAGAGTGGTAGATTCATATTTCACATCCTCTGATTATTAACTATGGAAGTAAGTTCCAGTATGTTAAGCCTTGTTTATATCATGCGTCAGTTTTATACGACATTGTGTTTCACGCTATTTATAGTGTGTTAGAGATGTTTTTATTCCATTTTGTTTGTCCAAAACTGTGGTTTAAAACCAAATACATGCAAATCTAATGACATTCACATCAGTCTCAGCTGAACTTTGTGTTTTGTGCTAAACAGTGGAGAAAGTTACAAAGTACACTTACTCAAGTACAGTTTTGAGGTACTTGTATTGTACTTGAGTATTTCCATGTGATGCTACTTTATACTTCCACTCCACTACATTTCAGAGGGAAATATTGTACTTTCTACTCCACTACATTTATTTGACAGCTTTAGTTACTTTTCAGATGAAGATTTGACACAATGGATAATATAACAAGCTTTTAAAACACAATTTTTTTGTCTTTTGACGTCTTACAAAAAGCAGAGTGTAGTCGGGGTCACATTTCACATGTCTATGAGTTGTTAACAGCTCCACCAAATAGTGATTTTTCCCTCTAAACTTCTCACATGCTTTCATTTCAATAAATGTTCAAATGATCCAATATTTCAGCCAAAATCAAAGATTAGAGAAAAAGTCCAAAAACTGAAAACAGATTTGTGTATCAGAACTTTGTTTTTTCTTCTTTCCTCTCCCATTAATCATCTCACGACCCCTCAGATTTATCTACTGACCCTTTGGAGGGGCCCCAACCCCTTGGTTGGGAACCACTGGACTAAACTAGCTAACTGCCTCCAGCAGCTACAACAGTAACAAGCTGCTCTAACACTGATGCTTCACTATTAATAATCTAATGATGTCATATATAATAATATATCAGTCAGAGGGACCAAACCACTACTTTTACTGCAATACTTTAACTACATCAAGCTCATAATACTTCTACCACTGGTGCTAAACACAGCTAAGCTAACACTCAGTGAGATTTCTCTGTTTTCTTTTTTTTAATCTGAAATATATGATTTAATCGCTTTCAGTGCCACATCATTATCCTCTATTTGGGGTTTCTCCTTTTTTATATGCAACCACTCCATTAATTAAAATATGAAACATTAATCACTAAAGCACCAATATGTGCCAGCAAGTCAAGTATTTTTTATCATTGAACTTTTGGCAACAATTTCAGTCTGTGAGTGACATGTTGTACGTTAAATACCCTAAAAAACATACAGCTTACGTTACGAATGAAAAACACTTAGCATTTGAGGTACTTTTGTAAGTCAAAAGAATATTGCCCAACACGGGAGTTTGGCATCTTTAGAAGTAAAAAAAAAAAAAAATTCTTGAGAAGAAATATGACTCAGTTTAACAATCTTTGATTAATGTCGGGCAAGTTGTTTCAGTCAGTTGATGTCAGTCGTATTTCAAAGAAGCATACCTGGCTATATTTGGATCAGAAAAAAAACAAGATGAGACTTTATTAAACCCTTCAGGGAAAGTTGGTTGTTGCAACAAGCATTTTTAATGCCAGTTTCAACAGTTGGGTAACTATTATTATTCATTATTTATTCAGCTGAGTTTCTGTGGTAATTACTTGTGCAATTCTTTGGTGAATAAACACTTTTTACGATCACCCTGAATTTCTACGGAAGGGAGGAAATCGGTGAACCCAGAGGAACCCGGATGAAGTGAAGTTTATTGGGTTTTAGGAAATAAAAAAAACAAACAATAACAGGACAAGAGATAGAAATACAAGTAGGTGATTAAAGCAGTGAAATGTGGAAGAGGAATTTACCATCTTCTCTCACGTTCCAATGACCTTTAATTTCCAAACACTTAACAATACACCATTCATGTTTGATCACTTTCCAGCCTGTTTCCTCAATCTGGGAACACTGTGAGTGTTTGTACGTGAGGATTTCATGCCATCATTTTGTATATTCACTACTTTTAAGGGCACGTACACGGATAATGAACAGCCAGTGCGACAAACACACTCAACTAACATTGGGAGCAGATAAATAAATTAATAGCATGACGACCTGATCCCAACTGAATGTAGTATTTGTGATCATATGTCTGATATCAAAATGGGTAAGTGTTTCTTTCTTGTTTAAAAAAAGTCAGTTTTTAGATATTGTTTTTATTTAAATTAAGTTTTATCCATTAAAAGTCAATGGCAGGAGGTCCTCACATGATAAGAATACCTGTTTATTTGTTAATATGCACAATATTTATCATGCAGTATATAAAAGGTTGAAGGTTCGTTTTATTCAATTGTGATAAAATTTACCACCTTGCATCGCCAGCCTGCATTTTTGCTTTGCTGATTTTGTTCTTCAAGGCTCTGAGTGGCTTTCGCTTGAAAAACAGAAGTCACTTCACGTCAAGAGATGATTGACAGTTCCTTCCTTTACTGTGACACCAAGAAAAACCTGTTCATGTGCATTAAAACTACTATGAGGTACTTAACAAAGAGGACACACCATCCAAAAACAACAAAAAAGACCCTACAGACATACCGTACATAGACTATGTACACAGTGCATTCATATGTATACATTATAAACACAACATACAGTACACAATGACAACAAAGTGCATATGGGTGCGTCAGCTGTTCAGCAACCTGACTGCGTGTGGAAAGAAGCTGTTAGCGAGACGGGCGATATGACGTATGATGTAACGTGTTTTTGGGTGGAAGGAGCGAGGACAGAACATGAGCGGTATGGTTGGCGTCCTTCATGATATTTTGGGCTTTCCTTTTGCAGCGAGTGGTGTAAATGTTATTAAGTTGTGGTATTTCCGTGCCAGTGATTTTTTTCCTGCTGTTTTTACTGCCATTCGTAGCAGACTGCAGTCCTGAGCGCACAGGTTGCCAAATCAAACTGTGATACAGCCTGTTGGGACGGCGCTAAAAGTTTTGGTGCTCATACCAAACCTCTTAAGTGTCTGCTGTGCTTTCATGAGGATGCAATTGGGTGTTGAGAGATCATGTGTGAGAGTGCCAGGAAATCTAAAACTATTAACAGGTGACTGATTGACGGAAATAGGAATAGATGATTGTCACATTCCTATTATTGGTCTTTGGCTCTGAGCTCTATGATTTTAAAATATAGCGGCGTGCTGAAAATATCAAGTTTTTCCCCGAACTATCCGCCACAGTAAGTTCAAAAATAGCTGAAAAAGAAAATATTCGCCATTCAATTATAGATTTGTTTACTCTACTGAGGCGATGATGCCTCAGTTTTTGTTTAAGTTGGATCACAATCAAAGGTTAGCTGTTTTCTTCTTTTGTTACTTTTGAGAGGAACAGTCTGAGTTTAAGACCTTGAAAGTGGGAATTTTGTCAGAGGCGTTTCTTTGAAAAGTGAGGGGGCATTTTTAAACAGTGAGGACATTTTTAGAAAGTGAGAACATTTTTGTTAGGAAGTTTTTGAGGAGGGGGGGGGGGGGGGGGCTTTTTTTGAAGATAAAGACATTTTAGGACAGAGAGGACTTATCTGGAAAGTGAGAACATTTTTGTTGGGAAGTTTTTGAAGAGAGTTTTGAAGGCTTTTTTTTTAAAAGAAGATAAGGACATTTTAGGACAGAGAGGACTTATCTGGAAAGTGAGGACCTGTTGAGAAAGTAAGGCCATTTTCATAAAGAGAGGATTTTTAAATTTTTTTGGAGAATGAAGACATTTTTGGACTCTATAGACATTTTAGTCATGATTTCTTCTTCAAAGGGCTTTTCAAGGTTTAAGACTTGGTTTTTTGGTTAAATTAAGGTTTAGGTTAAGCGTGGTAGGTGACTGGTAGTTGTGATGGTTGAGGTTAGAGTTACGCTAAGGACTGTTTTATGTAGTACAAACGCGCGTGTGTGTGTGTGTGTGTGTGTGTGCTAAATACCATTGAAATTAGAGGATAAAACAGATGTCAGTGAGCAGGAGACATAACGTCATGAACAAACACACACAGCCTCAACAGAACTCACTGTCCTTACTGAGTAAAGATGGCACGGCATAAACACACACACACACAAACACACACACACACACACACAGATTGCATGACGAGAAACTCTAAACACCAAATCAAACCTCAGATTCACAAAGAGAAAACACCGGAAAGAAGAACTCACTTTTCTTCTATCACAGTTATTTCTGGTAGCAAACTGCTTGAACCTTTACTGCGACCGTGTCCATCACAATAGTGTTATGATTCGAGCTGCGTGTTGCTTTGTGGGACCAGCTGTGTGTTTGCTATTGGTTGACAATGATATTATGACTGAGTGGTCCACACAGACAGATAGTAGTGCCCAAAGTAGAAGAACAGTGAGGTAACTTTGTCCCATACACAAACAGTGTATTGACAGAGTCAACGAGTTTGAATTTCATCACTAAAGAAACTATTTAACGTGACAATAATATTTAGCAGCTGTTTTTCTCCATGAACGCCTGACAACTTCTACTGCATTGTAAAGATTAATGACAATAACGTTACATTGAATTTGTACCTTAAAGAGGACCTATTATGCTTTTCTTTATTCTCAGTCACATATATATAATATTACAATGTGCCAACATGTCAAAGGTAAATGTATGTAGAAGTAAAACCTGTGAGCAAAAAAGCTTCAGACTGCTCTGAATGCTCGGTTTCCAGTGGATTTACCTACTTTCAGGCCGAGCCGATGTCGGCTGGTGATGGATTTCTTTATATGGTCATCTGCTCCATGCACAGTGTGCGAGTTCATTGCTCTGCTCTGCTAACATTATGGCATTTTTCCATTGTTCCCATTACACAGCGCTGCAAAGTAAAATAAGTTGTTTACTTTTTGGAGGTGTGCTGGTCGCCTGCAGCTCTTCATCAAACATCATCGTCATTGTGGCTGTTTCTGCTTTTACTATTCCTTCATGCATTGTTTCTAACTGATCTGCTGAAGAAATAGCTCCCAATATCTCCATTTCTTGTTATTTAGACTGGTTTTTAGTGTCACTAACGAAGCTTTGCCAATTCAGTGAGGAACACGTTTCACTTCCTGCAATTTCTTCATAATAACAGTCACCCGTTGTTTAGTCATTTAAAAACTTTTAATGTGAAGCAGTAAAGCAGGAAATGTTGGGTTTGCATCGACGGTAACTTAACGGTAACTTAAAACGACTCTGATACGTGCTACCCCTGGGCAGCAGCTTCCTAAAAGTTGGCCAATCAGAACACAGTGAGCTCATCGGGAGGGGGGCCTTAAAGAGACAGGAGCTAAAACTGCCTTTTAATAGACAGAGGCTGAACTGAGGGGCTGCATAAACGGCCTAAATAAGATAAATAGGGAGTTTTTTGAACTGTGAATCATACAAAGCTACTTAAGTGGAGCCCCGGAATAAAAATGAGAGCTGGAAATGAGCATAATAGGTCCCCTTTAGAATGATGCTTAGAAACACAATGTTGACAAAAACTTTGGTGCTTCACAGAGTCAGCATTTATGTTGAACTGTATTGCAATTAATTGAACAGATGCACCCAATAAACTGGCAACTAGCCATTCCAAGTTCCTTGTCGGTAGCTCAGGTCTCTCTAGTTCATGACACTGAGCAATGAGTTTGTTCAGGTAGAGCACTGAAGTCAGCTGATCAGCCTCATGTTCAGTCAGTATCACTGGCTCCTACTGTAGGCCCCGTCTACACCAGGTAACATATGATTTGTATCTGGATACATCATCTGGATAATGACTGATCTGAACCATCAGTCTTTGCATTTACACCTGGTTTACACCTGCACTGTGATCAGATCTCAATATCTGAGTCAATATGAAAATTGGTTAGGCAGGGCTGGCAGACTTTTCAACAGACATGGGAAGCAATGCCAAGAACAGGCATCATCCATTTTTAAATCACTTTTTGTGATGGAAGACTTGTTTGGTTAGGTGACCTTTCAACTTTCAACTTGCTGGGATTTTCTTCTTATGAATATGGTCACACTGTATCGATTGCATTTACACCTGGCTGTGATCACCACATCCAACCACTATGAATATAATCATTTCTTAAAGCTAAGTCACCTATGTAGTAGAAATGTGCTATTATTTTTGAAATTTGGTGCCCTACGACTAAAGAAAACTGAGATAAAGGCTGTAGATTCCCCATACCACTCTTAAGGGGGAATCCTACAACAACCAGAATGCATTGCACATGTCCCGTCCAATCAGACTGACTGACTCTACTGATGTTCTGTTTACATCCAGCGGCCGTTTAGCCAAGACTGAACAGCATTATATCTCTTCAGTGAGGCTTATTTTCAATTACAAAACGTTCTTCCTCATCAAGTCTGGATATATAATAGTGGTGTGCAAGGATCGTAAAATAAGTCAATAATGTCAATCACTGCAAACTTACTGAGAGCTACACAGCTATACAGAAGCCAGAGCTGCTGATGGACAGTCAAAACACCTCAGAGTCTACCATCTCCATTTAAGCTTGTTTTGGGAAACAATTGTGGATGAAGAGGTGAAAAACTGCAACCTTTCTTTGACCTATTTTTGACGCCAAGGAGCTGGACCACGGATTGTACTCAAGCTGGACTCAACCGCAAAAGTAGGTAACTTAACACGGTCACTGTTCGCTGTTCTGTATTCAGAATTCAAGTCCAATATAATATTCCATCAGAAAACAAAGCACCGCAAAGTTTGTTGAAGCGCGGGGTATTCAGTCTGTCTCCATTTTCTCTGATGATCCTCACCGGTTACTGGTCGATGCTGCAAAGCTACCCTGGCTGCAGTGCCTCTCTCTTGGCCTGGCATTGTTACGTACCTCCAGTGGTGGTAGCTTCCTTCTCCACACTGTTGTTTGATTCCACAAGGCAATATTCAGCCTTGTATCATGAAACTGCTTTTCTTCCAAATATGCTGATACGTTAAAGTATTTAAAAGTATGATAGTCCTTGAAGGTACCACTACAGAAAATGAGGAAGAGTAGTTGTAGTCTAAGGCAGATCTCCAAAGTCACCAAACTTTTGCAAATGAGCTGGGAGCGCTGGGTGCAGGCTACATGGAGGGAAAGTAAACATTGTTCATTTGCATATACTACCCACACTGTAAAAAAAAGTTTCCCTTTAATGCCAGGTGTAAATGGGTTCCTGGTTGCATGTGCTGGGGGCAGGTAGCAGTGTGCATAGCTTACTGCCACAGTGTCATACCAGATACTACCACCGCTGGGTGCCAGAATATTAAAATCCTACACAGCGTCTTTAAAGCAGCTATAATTGATATTTTCAAAATAAAATATCGATTGACAATGAGTAATGAGAGAGGCGTCGCTTGCAACAAACCTAAAGAGAATTAGCATGTTTAGCGAGTCTTAGCTCATTGCTAATCTGTCTGGCTGCAATTTTGTTTTTGTTCTTTCTCATTTTCGGTCACAAACGCAGGCAGCTGTTTTCAAACGAAAAAAGCTCTAAAAAGCCACTGTACACTACCTGCTCAGCACCAAACAGCAAACAGACACAGTTAGCTGTAGATTAGCTGGTGAACATAGTGGAGCATTTAGCAGCTAAAGAGCAGGTGTTTCCCTCAGGAGTTGGTAAAGAGCAAAAACAGAACTAACAGAGAGTGAATACTGAGTTAACATTTGCCAGGTCACCGGCATCACGATTCCAAATGAATGATAATTCTCTGTACTATGGAGCTAGAGCCAGGAGGTGATTAGCTTGGCTTAGCAAAAAGACTGGAGGCAAGGGGAAAACAGCTAGCCAGACTCTGTCCAAAGTTCAAAAATATGCGTCCCAAAACCTCCGAAGCTCTCTCATTAACATGCTGGACTGTGTTTGATTAATCCATACACAAACAGAAATGTAAAAATTTTATATGCTGCTGTGTACAAATCTGTAGTGTAAAGATTCGGATACTGCAGCTTCCATGTTTGTCCACCTCGGTAGCTAGAAAGCACAGAGGTCTGTATGATCCTTGCTCCAGTTTTACCTCACTTTTGACCTTGTGAGAGTTTATAAAATGATGATTCAACAACCAACCGACACAACAAGGACTGCCAAATCAACTGAAAAGCTGTCAGACAAGTTTAAGGGTTGAGCATTTCAAGAACTGGATTAACCAGGACACGCATGTTAGCATATGCATGAAAGGACACGTTTGGACCAAATTAAGCCTTGTTGCTGGTGGTCAAAACTACCATTTATATTGTGGAAGACGTGTCTTGCTGGAGGATCTACTGTATGTCAAATAAGCAGAACATTCAGGCTCCACAGTGTCACAAAGGATCACAAGATGAGCTGAAGCACTGTGTAGATTTCTGAACAGTGCACTTCCGTTATTTAAGTTTACAACATCTTCTTCATTTACGGTGGGAGTTCCAGTTAATGTTTATTTTCATCTTTTCCCTGGAATTCTCCTACATTTGCTGTAATGGAGACGCATGTCTCAGTTGGAGGCACTAATTCAAATAAGCAGGACATTCATGTTTCACATTAAATCAAACGATAAAAGGAATAGAGTTTGTGTTGAAACTTCTGCTTTGACTTAAGTGTGCAAAGTCCTGGAAAGTGCAAGGGAATAATGTTACATCCAGTTTAATGTGGTGGATATTACAGTTTGAAGAAGGAAAAAAAAAACATAACATCAAACAAATAGAGGATAAAAAAGGGGAAAAACGACACAGAATCTATAGAGGCCTCAGTGCATACTTATGGTATGTGTTGAAGGTTAGGGATTAGGGTAACGCTGGTAGCACGGTTACCTGTATATGACTCCATGCCGGTGTAGAAACATCAGAGCAGACGTGACCTCAGCGGCATAAAAACGGGATCGCGCCTCATCGAACTTCCTGGATCGTTGAATCTGAAACATCAGGTCGCCTCCGTTAACATACTCCATCACAAAGAACAACCGGTCCTGAAAAGAGAGAGAGAGGGAGGGAGAGAGGAAGTGACTCACTTTGTATTTAAAGGGTATACACAGTGGCATTTGATATGAATGGCCTCTTCTTGATACAGATTTGTTCGAGAGTGAAGATTATTATTCTAACAGAAAAATCCATGTTATCACCTCACAGAGGTCAGTCCTTTGCTTTTTGACAAGTAAAGCCAGACTAATGTTGAAACTTGAGAGTTCATGAAACAGGTAGATATAAATTTAAACCTGCATTGACTGACTTTTTGGGCCACTTGTTTTCAGCAGACAAGAAGTGAACACAACTCACATATCAGCTTTCAAGTTAATATGTTGAGCTTGTTAGCAAACAGTTGCTTATTTCCACATCCAGCAGTTACGGAGCAACATTATCATTCCTTTGGAGTCGTGTTTCTGTCCATCTGGTGAATGTAAGTCCAATATTCACTCTCTTTTAGCTCTGTTTTTACTCTCTACCAACTCCTGAGGGAAATATCTGGCTCTTTAGCTGCTAAATGCTCCACTATGTTCACCAGCTAGTCTACAGCTAACTGTGTCTGTTTTGCCGTTTGGTGCTGAGCAGGAAGTGTACAGTGGCTTTTTAAAGCTTTTTCTCTGAAAACAGCTGCCTGCTGCGGCCGAAAATGACGCTATGAGAGCTGAATCAGTACAGTTACAGCCGGACAGCTAAACAATGAGCTGAAACTCACTTATAAAGCTCCGTAAAGCCGAGAGGAGCTGCAGAGTCTCTGATAAACTCTGTAGGTTGTAGGTTCATCACTATGAATGACACCTTCAACATTTACACTGTTATTTTGATAAATGTAGATTATAGTCACTTTGAGTGACACTGAGGTGTAAAATCCAGACTACTCTATATCTTATAAAGTCCCACACAGAGACCACAAACCACAAAACTGCTGTATGTGGTCGACACTGATTGTCTCCGCTCCCATAGGATCCCTTCCTGTGACACACATACACTCAAAAAACACACCCTATACCGCGCCCTCTGAGCTCTATTCTCTTGGTACTGAAAATGGTCTCCGGGGGAAAATGGCCCCCTTCCTGAATTCCAGCTCGCTTTCTTCGTATAGGAAATAAGACAGAGAGAGAGAGAAAGACAGAGAGAGAGAGAGAGAGAGAGTGTGTGTGTGTGTGTGTGTGTTGGTGGGGGTTGAGATATAAACAGCACTGTATATAAGGAGCCAGGAGGAGTCCCTCTGAGCCATTGTGTGAGTTCTCAGGATTCACAGTGTGAGCAGGAAAGGTGACACACACACACTGTATGTAGATACCGTTCACCTATCTAAAGCCTCGGTGTGTGTGTGTGAGAACACCACATTTAAGGAAGTTTTCTTGATGTGATGTATATATAGTGTTTGTAGACCTGATCCTCAGACACAGGAAGTGTGGAAAATGTTCAGTGGTACATTTACTAAAGTCTCAGCGAGGGATGCACTAATCTGATATGATCCGTATGGACACTGAGACTGACCTCAGTCAGGCATCAGCCATGATGTGACTGATCCACACTAAATACACTTTGTCTGTGTTGTTATAAAATTAAGTGTTTCCACTGTCAGTTACATTCATTACATCACAGTGAGCTGCCAACTCAGTTTTTAGTGTCGCTGCATTCCTATTACCTTACACAGAAATGATCCCAAAGAGTTCCATACAGTGTTTTTTTGTTTGTTTTTTTTTTTAATTTGGGGAAAAAGTGAAAGCGTTGGTATCGGATTGGTATTCTGTGCCGTCAGATATCTGAAAAAAAATGATATCAGGAAAGAGAAAGCTGGACTGGTGCATCCCTAGCCTCAATAGATGTTTGATGTTTGTTTACTTTACTGTACTGGTAACTCACTGTAGTGCTTCCATTGTTAAAGTCTTAATAACTGAATGTGCTTTTTTCTCCTCATATTTATCTGACAGCTGTACTGCCGACTTTGCAGATCGATTTCATGCAGAGAAGATCACAAACCACCGCTGTTGCCGGGCAGAATAACCTTCTTTTTTTCAGCTCAGTTTTTTTTCTGACTTTATCTGTGGAGTTTTAGAGAAGAGGGTAAAAGCCTTATATCTCAGATTTCGGTAAATGTTAATCATCATTAGTTCGAAATTCGATCTCAGTCGCACTATCTTTTGAAGTTTTGTGATTTTGACTTTAAAATTATTTTGTCAGTTACAGTAATCGGGGTTTTTTACTTTATAATTCAAGAGAATTTTACTCAGTCGTCATCAAAAATAACACAGAACAGCACAGATGTGAGGTCAGGGCTTTCCCAGACAGACTTACTCAACTTTCTGAGAAAGGTTCAATAACCCTGTTTCTTAACATAGTCATTTAAGAGGAGATGTTCCTGTAAAACTGAATTTTCTTCCTGCCTCTCCTGAAAAACATAACAATTCAACCGGAGGTGACTAATATACAGTAACCACAGGATCTGCTAAGTCATTCCCCTCATTTCCATTTGCATGTTAAAACAAAGCTATTGTCCACTTAACCAGAAGGTGAATAAAATCAAATTAATGCATTTCTGGGCAGCTGCTGTGTGTTGACGCCAGTAAGTCGGGTGGTTATACACTGTCAGCGTGTTGAAGCCTGAACCGGCATACGTGTCTGGAAAACAACTTTTATTAGAATGAATGAGAAAGTTCTCTTAATACATGTGTGTGAGAATGGAGAATATCTTAATTCAGGTGTTTTCAAACCTGTTGTTTTCTTGCTCCGGTCCTAATCAATGATGTTTTTCCCCTGGATTCAGTTTCCTTTCATGCACAAATGAACCAAAATGCATCACTAAAAGCCACGTGAGTCTATAACAGAGCGGATTAGTGTGTTATCCAGCTATCTTTGGGCTTAACTCGGGTTTTCCAGTATCACAAAACATGGTAACTTATGCTAAACGGCTAACGTGCTCTGCAGCAGGTTAACTTCAGAGGATCAGACCTCACCCTGACCACTAACCAATCAGATCACTGGAAAAGAAGAGACATTATTCCTACAGGATCCCGACATGGACATAAATCCTGAGTTTACAATAAAATGACGAGTAAAAAAAGAGCAATATAGCTTACTGTATATTCTTATGAGTCAGTAGAATTATTTTATTGTTCCAGACATCCACTCTGGTTTTAAAAACCAGCTTCTAACAAACAGAAAACAGAGAGATAGTTTACGACACTGACGGTGTGGATGGTTTTACACTCGGATTCCATCACTGTAGCTCAGAATAACATGAGACTGTGTGGTGATAATTGACTTTATGACTTTAAATACAACATTTGGGTCAGATAGACCTTATCAGTCATTCACTATTTTTCCACTCTTCACTTCAGTAGTAGAAACAGTTTATTTATCCAACTAAACAGCAGAATTACTCACATATAATCATTCACACACTCATTTTACGCCTTAGTCTACTTTTAATATCTGGGAATGATTTCTAGTGTTTCTATATCTTCTTATTCTGTTGTACGATTATATTGTTTACATTTGACTTGAATGTTTCATCTCATATATTCAAGTATTTCATTCATGGTTCTGATTATGTTGCTTGTAATTAACAACACTGCCTCTTTCACATGAACACACTGAGCAGTTTCATGATACGTTTATCCAGGACGGCCAGTGTTAGGCTCAGTGATACAGGCCTCAGTGATACAGGCCTCGGGTAAGCTAGCTGCTAGCAAATATTTTACCCATCCATCCACATCCCAGTACACCCAGCTACTGGAGCTCTTTAGCTCAAACTTGCAGCCTTGTAGTCAGGTCAGATGGAGATCAGATCACGTTCCCAAAAAGAACAAACCGATACCACTTCCTCTACAGGGTTTTTGGTACAATTGCTTTGCTCTGCCCAAACTAATTGTAGATTCCATGACTAAAAGGTTTGAAAACACCCTCAGGGTAGCAATCTGATACCAATTTTTTCCCAGTTTTAAGATATTCATACCTTATTGGTTGGAATTCAGAGTTGGCCACCTGCCATGACTGAGTGAAATTACACGTATAGCTGATACCGAGCAAAGTAAAGATCATCCGTTTCTAAGAGGAACGATTCAAGTGTCAAAGATTCAGATTTTTGGTTTGTTTTTTGGTGATTTTGGTTTCTTGCCGTCATCCTACTTTCATATACTGCAGCTTTGTTTTTAACTGTTCAATTTGACCTTAATTCATCCCAGTAAATTCCGTCGTTCCTCCAGACCAACAGTAGGTCTTTGTGCCTGATCCGACGACATTCCCGCTCAGTATTTTTAAAGCTGACCTCGGGGCTCTCTTCTCCTCTTTGGTATCAGTTTAAATTGCCGTCAGGATCGGGTCTTACATAAGTGGCCGGTGGTCCACCTCAGTTTTTTTTCTCTCTCTCTCTCTCTCTCTGTCTGCTCCTCCTGAAAGCGACTTTAAACAGGATGTCGAAATAGTTTGTTTAAATGTACCCAGAGTCCCGGCTGGTCCCACCCAATCAAACATGAATAAACATTTCCTGAGTGTAATTACAAATGTACAGATACTGGCTTCCTACCACCGACACACACACTCTCTCTCAAACACACACACACACACACACACACACACACACGCACACACACACACACGCACACACATACATTAATTCCATGTTCTATAGGTACACACCCAGATGATCCCCAACCCAACGCATACAATACCGTCTCGATGGTTATCAGACCAGCGTGTGTGTGTGTGTGTGTGTGAGATAAAGTATGTGCCCTTTCTATGCCTCTCTGCTGTAATGTATGTAGAACAAGCCTTGACTTGAATCTTATGTAGCGCTGAACCCATTAACCCACACTTTCTCCCTCCTCGCTCCCTATAAGTAAACACGGTCATGTTTACATCACTTCAGAGGACATTACGTGGACTTCCACTTGTTTTCTGGAGAATTAGCTGGACTATAACTTTCACCTTAACCGTAAACTAAGTCTTCACCATAAGATTTAATGATCTGCATTATAGGGACTTGACTTTTTTTACCCTAAAAGGGAGGGAGAGTCCACGTAATGTCAGTGTGTAAACAGTTTTATGTCCCCACATCAACTACTAAACACACACACAAAAACGTCAGAAACACACATGTGTTTCCTCCATCAGGGAATAAAATCTATGGTTGAAAAAAAACTCAAATTCTTCACTTAGTAGAATTTAATTATCAATACCATGATGGAAAAATATTAATCATATATGGTAGTGGTTAAAAACACTCAGAAGAATGAAATAAATGAAATAAGGAAGGAAAGGATGAAGGTAGGAAAAAAGTATCAAGAATAAAAAGGCAAAGACGCAGGGAAGAGAGAGTAACCAAGAGAGAGAGAGAAAAAAAGAAAAGAAAGGAGGACAGAGAGAGAGAAGGAAGAGAGGAAATAAACAATGGAAGAAGGAAGTGGAAAAGGACAGCATAAATGTAAGGAAAAAGTATTAATAAAACAAGTAACAGGACAGAAGCAAGAGAGGAAGAAAGAGAAAGGAAGACGGAGTAAGGAAACAAAAAGGGTCAGAGAGAAGAAGAAACAAAGGAAGGACAGTCGGGAGGGGGAGAACAAAAGTATTGAGGAGGAAGTACAGTAGGTTCAAGTGGGAAACAGTATTAGTAATATGTTATTATTTTATCCCGTAACTACAGATTCCAGATGACGTAAAGCACTTCTCAGTAAATATACAAGCTTTACAGTGTCCAATTTAAACATTTTTATGGATGTAAACCCTTATATAACATTAGATTGACTGTATGAGCTCTGATCATGAAGCTACAGTAAATATGCTCATCAAAATCAGTCAAAAACTGGGAAGAAAATTAAAAAAAAACAAAAAAAAAAAACAAGTGGTATTTGAACTTTTGTCCGTGTACAGAAACAAAAAAAAAAAAAAAAAAAAAAAAGTGAATTGCTGCCCTATTTTCCTCGGAACATTATGAGCCATTACCGTTTGGCTGCTAGTCATTACCACACAGAGCCGTCCCAGTAAAGATGCCCTCAGTGATTTCAGTCAACTCGCTGGCTTTTCATTCTGTGGCCTCGATTCACATCTCCACACTGTCTAATCACTGTTTTGCTAATGTTGTATGGAAGCTTATCACACTGCTTTCCTTGTAAACGTTACAAACACTGTCCAAAAAAAACCTTTAAGACAAAAGTTTTTCTTTTTTTTTCTTCAACAGATGATGGCTGCAGGAAATGATTGTAATTGGAGGACAGAGCGTATTGTGTGTGTGTGTGTGTGTGTGTGTGTGTGTGTGTGGCCCACTGGACTCACATCCAGAATATTTTGTCCTGTAGCGCCGAGCAGACGGACGCTGACGGAGTTTGGAGCTATCGAGTGTGTGATACCAGCAAACTACACCAAAAATAACTTCATGCATGGAGGTAGTCACAAGATTGCAACATCGTTTGTGTCACCTTTATGTGAAATACAATATTTTTTACATAAATAAAAGCTGTCACTCTACACAGAAGCTACAGTAACTACTTAAAGGGGAACTTCACCAGTTTTACATGTGTGTAAGAAGCACTATAAAGGCTTTAGTGTGTCCAGAGGGAGGTGTGTGAAATCTGATGAACTGTCTCAGGGATGAAGCTTGAGTCAGCGTCGGTTGGGGCTGAAGAGTTACTTTGAAAAGTAAAAAAGAAGTGAGGTTATCAGCTCACTCCTCATCTCTGCCGGAGGCTCCAGAATACATTAGCCACCACTAGCATACGCACCCGCATCTGTTTAGTTAAGTGAATCGATTCCATTTGCACTGTGGGTAATGTAGGCGCCAGGGGTTTTGACAGGGAAGAAGAACGTGTGGAATAAAAACAATGATTTTTTAATCTTTTTTTTTAGCTGTCTATTGTGAGCGCGTCGACGTTAGATGAGTGCAGTGTTAAACTGGTGGAGTGCTCTTTTAACACTGCAGCCCCTTTCACTCATTCCAGTGACACCAGTCTGGTGCTGCAGCCCGGATACCGACGCAGCAAAAAAAAAAAAAAAAAGATGAACCTGGCTCAGCTTCTGCAGCAATGCAACAATCATATCCAACGAGACGCTCCGTAGTAGTAAAAATCCTGTCTCTGAGTGTTATAAACTGCTGCGCAGTGTCTGATAAGGTTTCAAATTCCTGGATCTGTTCAAACTTCCTGGATTGTATTTCATGTGTCGCCGGTGCCTGAAGTGACACACCCACACTAAAGCGGGGCAACATGCAGGGCTGTTTTTGGTGTGTGTGAACGCTCGCTACGAGACATATCGGTCCCAGTCCTTACAGAGATATGACTGGGTCACTTCTTTTTCAACCTGGGAAACAGTTGTGTGTGTGTGTGTGTGTGCACAAATATATACATCTACATACAAGAAGACAGACAGACAGATAGTGAGCATTCTCTGATCTGCCCCCTCTGGTTCGGCATCTTCATGTCTTGGTTAAGGTTAGGGTTAGGGAATGCATTACATCAGTGAGTCTTCACAAGTATAGGATTACAGATGTGTGTGTGTGTGTGTGTGTGTGTGTGTGTGTGTGTGTGTGTGTGTGTGTGTGTGTGCTTGAACTGCATCCCAAGAACAGCAAACATCTCTCTACTAATGACTGCAGTCCTGAAACGAACAACTCTGTTGCTCAGGAATGACACATATTTGGCCGAGCAGACCGCATGTGCCTACAACGTGCGTGTGTGCGTGTGTGTGTGTGTGTGTGTTTTCATTGTTCTTGCATGCTAAATTTGCTCTCACTGTCGTTCTTCACAATGACTGACAGGAGTTCAATGCACGCTGTGGGCTGCTGGTTCCCCCACTGAATATCTTCTTACTCCTCGTTCCCGTAAAAACAAACGAGCAGAACGCTGCGTTTTCATTGGTCCAAAAAAAAAAAAAAAAGGCCTATTTGTAAGTGAGGAGTTTGTCTTGATTAGTTTCATGAGAAACAGACTTCTAGGAACGTCAGGTCCTTATAAAGCCATTGATCAAGTGCGTGGGAGTGCAGCGTGTGTGTGTGTGTGTGTGTGTGTGTGTGTGTTTGTGGGATTTTAAGAAGCAGAGGAGGTGGATGATTGCTTTTGTCCTGTGCAGGATGTGTCTTGAGGGTTTTCACATCTCTTAGCAACAGAAAAAAAAAAATGCTCTGATGAAACCGAGTTATACGTGTGTGTGTGTGTGTGTGTGTGCGTGTGTGTTTACTGTCTGTACGTCTGACAGTGCAGACAGACTGAGAACATGTGTCAGCAGGCAGCACACCAGGAGGGATGGAGAGAGACACATGAAGCCGTTTATCAGATGTTGTTGATCTTTAATTGAGCTTATTTACAGTATCGTGTCTTTACTGAGAAAATTTGGATTTGTGAACAAATTTTTCGCACATTTTACTTTTATTTTTATACCTTTACACAGGTTTTTACCTTGTACACCAACTGAAAATTTCAGATACTTTAAACCTGCGTTAACTGATTTTATGTCCACATATCATCACCTTTTAAGCTGATATGGTGAAAATCTGGCAAACAGTCGCTCGTTTCTACATCCAGCAGTTACGGAGCAACATTATCATTCATTTGAAGTCGTGTTTCTGTCCAACTGGTTAATTTAAGTCCATTATTCACTCTCTTGTGGTGAAACATTAGACATTAAGCATTGTCATTTGAGACACTGTTGTAATGAAAAACATCAATTATAGCAGCTTTAAGTAGTTTTATTATACTCATACTGTACTTTTACTTGGGACTGTCCTCAACAGAACAGGACCAGGTCAAAACCCAGTATATGACTGGACTGTGTGGCCAGTAATATTTGTTGTTAAAGTGTACTGGAGTAGCATCACATGACATGGTTAAGTCAAAAATAAGATTATAAAGTTATATAGTTGCAAGAACAATACTTTCCATTCATATCTTGGGATTTTTGATTTGAAAGAGAGAGTTTTTGATTATTTTAATTTGAATTATAACTGTTCTAATTATCTGGTTTTATATGAGAACAAGCAACATATGACTGACAGCAGGGAAAACTACACTCAAACAAACTGATACAAAAAGAGAGAGAGAGAAAAAAACAAGGCAGCAACAATAACAAGAACAACGAAAAAGCAAACAAACCAACAAGCAAATAAACAAAAAAGGCAAAATGTTTGTCTTGGATTTCCTGAGTGTTGCATGTATGTGTGTATTTTTTTGTGGGTAGATTCTAATTATCTGTTAAGTCTCTCTGCTCTTTCATCTGTTTCACTCTGCAGTGAGAGTTTCTGATGGTTAATCGAGGTGTTTTAACTCTGCTCTCTCTCTCTCACGCATCTATGCGCCTTTTTTTTCTGCCTTTTCCACGTCAACGCTCATGGAAGCTGCGGTGGAAATTGTAAATGAATGTTTTGACAGCATTTTGGGTGCAAATTCAGGAGGCTTATCTCTACCTGGTTACCGCAGTTACAGTCAAATCACCTGCAGAGCAGCCGCCCCGCGTTAAACTGATATGACAGCTGCATGAGCCTCGTGTTTGACCTGCAGGACTCGTGTTGTTCGTTGTTAGTGATGTGAAAACGAACCACAGATTGTCTCTCCTGCCGGCTGCCGACAGTGCTGCCGGTCGGAGAGATGATCACGCTGGACGGCAGGAGAGGAGACGAAGAAGAGACGCTGGTACACGTCTGTTTAAACAAGAGTTTAACTGACTTCACTGCATTTAACACCAGAGCTGAGAGCATCTGAGATCAGAGCAGGAAACACAGTCATCCTGCGTCACGCCGCTGTCCTCCGCTTACATCATCTCATGCTGATTCATTTTAAAAAGAGTAACAGCTAATGACTCAGTCACTCAGTCACTCACAGACAGCTGCTGTCTGTGGTCAGTCCAGCCTAGTAACAGTTGTCTGTCAGTAACAAAAGCAGAAGACGAGAGCTTGAAGTAGACAGTCGGGCGAACAGAAGATCCCGATACACATCGTGTCCCCTACAAACGTCCAACGCCGGTTTCTATAAAAGCAATCCTTCTCTAACCGCGACCTGGTTCTGACCTTAACGCTAAAATGCAAAGTCTGAAAACAGAGAACGGGGACAAAATGTTCTAACTTTACAAAATTGTTCTCACTCTCATGGAAGCACAAGAACACACACATAAATACAGTAATTGTGCTTGTTAAGGAGATAAACTCTGAGCTGGCGTCAGAAGAGACATGCGCAGCTCTGATTCTAACACAAAACACGAAAAATCTAAAAGGCAGATAACGTCTGTGTCTCGGAGAGGTCTGATTCTTATTATTATCATAAATTATGAATATTTATAAGCTTCTCTTCATCACTTTCTGCATCTATGACAACAGAACGTGTGAAGTAGCCTGGATGAGCCCATAAAAGAGACGGAGAGCAAACGTTGGAGTGCTGACGCTGGAAGGGAAGTGTTATTAACTTCTTAATTTTCTGCAGATGTTTTTTTGGTACTTTAACGTGATCCTGTTTCAAACGGGGTCAACCTTCTCACCCTGCATGTGTGTTAATAAGCAGTCTGGTGATATTTTAGCAGAAGTGACTGAGCTCTGATCTAAATCAAACAGCCATTCTCCGAGAAGAATTTGCATTTGAGAGAAATTAATGAGGCAGCGGAGAGGCAGTTCACGAGCTAAAGGGGGGAAAAAAGGACATTCTTGAAAAGTGAAATTCCTGCAGAACCAACATGACGTATGTTGTGTGGATTATTGCCGGCTCATAAGCAGAGCTCATTTGTTTTCAAAGCACAGACAGATGACTATAGAAAATGATTTTTTTTGGGAAAAGCCAAGACGTGAACTGGCAACACGTACAGAGAGAACTTCCCCTAAATCAGTTTATGGAATTTGTAATAAAGATCTTCTATAAATCTTATTATTCATATTTGTAATTCAAAGTATCTCAGATATAAACCATACATGTTTCATATCATGAGACAGAACATTCTGCATTTTGTATATAGTGACTCCCAATAAAGTTGAACTCTGCACTTAATCCTTGTCATTTTTATTTCAAATATTATGACTAATGTAATTGCTTCATCAAATCAGACACTTCTGATGCATTTGAACAAGACATCTGATGACTGATGACTGGCTGAATGTGTTGTTCTGAATGTGGTTTGAACTTTAGCCCAGTTTACATCTAATGGGACATGTGAGGTTAAAAGTTAAGGACTCTGTTTTCAGCTTAATATTTGTATTTTTGCATATTTTTACATTTTGAGAAACATGTTTAATCATTATTATTATTATTTTCTTACTTTTCTCTTTGGCTCTATTGTGTTTTTTGTCTTCTTTCTTTGTGCTGTAAAGCAGTTTGGATCAACTGTGTTGTGTGTAAAGTGTATATATATATATATAGTATCTATATAAGTAAAGATGAGTTGAGAGTCACATGTCTGAACCATCTCACAGGAAGCTACAGCCAACAGCCGGTTAGCTTAGCTTAGCAGAAAGACAGTTAGCAGGGAGAAACAGCTGCTTTGGTTATATATGTCCACAGGTAAACAAAACAAAACCTCTTAAGATTACTGATTAATACTTCATATCATTTGTGTAATGCAGACAAACAGTCAGGTGTCTATATGAACACTGAAACAGCTTTTTCTCGCCGTAATCGTTCCTCTTGTTCATTCTGACACCAGTCTGAACAAAAACGTATTAAAACAGTTTATCTGAAGCTTATATGAAGCTTCAACCGTCCAAATCAAGTAGATATAAATGTCAAACTATTCCTTTATAAAGATTAAACTGCTGCTTTTTTGGATCCAACAGTATATTAACATGTTTTAATAAGTGGCTCCTCCTCTTCCTCCTCCTCATATACATCCACATCGCTGCTGTGATCCCTAACAGTCGGCTCGACGTCTCTGCTCTGGGTCATGAACGGCCCTCCTGACTCTGAGCATCACCGTCTCTGTCGGTCCTGATCTTTATCTGTCTTTCTGTCGCTCCTTCAGTCCTTCAGAACAAAGGTTCATTAATGTACCTGGCTGCTCTCTGGCTGTCTCTGCTCTCTCTCTGATGTTCGCCAATTACAGCTCGTTAAAAACACTCACTCGTCCGCTGTCATCTGTCTTTCTCCTGACCTCACTCGCTTCTTAACAAACCCTCTCTCTCTCTCTCTCTCCCCCCTTTCTTCGTCTCTTTTGCTGTCACCTTTCCTACAAGATCGTCGCAAATATTGTCAATCTGCAGTAAAAAACCTGCTTCTTCTATTTCGTTATTTTATTTTAATCCTTATGTCATCCTCCTGTATCTCTTCTCTCTCTCTCTCTCTCTCTATTTCCTCCTTCAGTTCTTCGCTGCCTTCACCTCCCTGCTCGGCCTCTCTGTACAGAGCAGAATGAGGCCCAGCGCTACTGTTGTATAATGTTATTTACATTTCTTGGCGGTAATTAGGCCGATAGGGGAACGGCTGCGATCCCACAGTCGATTAAGAAGAACAGGAGGAGGGAGGGAGGGAGGGAGGAAGGCGGAGGGGGGGGGGGGGGGAGTAGAGGGTGGAGGGTGTAGGTAGGACATAGGTCAAACAAAGTGCTACGACTTTTTTATGTAAAGTGATGTCACAGCGCGCCGAACGGCTTCTTGCAGAACAGGCGCGCTTTGGAAAAAAAAAAGTTTGAATCTCACAAAAACAAGTAATAATATATATATATATATAAATATATATATAATAAATATGAACAAAACACACACACACACACACCTTTTACATCTTTGTCTTGAACGCCCTGCATGCACTTCTCAGTGCAGCAGGAGAAACCTGTTCTCGCCTTAACAAACAGGGAGCCGCAGATCATTATGAACATTACATAATATGCCGAAACCAAACAAACAAAAAAATAAAACAACAACAAACATGCACTGAACTTCTCCTGCAAAAAAAACAAACAAAAAAACCCCCACAAAACACATTTTACATCACTTCTACATGACTTCCAGCATTCTGACGGTTCTTTTTAACCACAGAGGACAAAACTGAGACCAGCTGTCCTTTTATTTATTACCATTAAAATCACAAAATAGGATGTACAGAATATAGTTCAGCATCTGTTTTTTCACATAAAGTACTTTAATAAGAAAAGTCTTGTTCTGGCCGTTGCATTGTGGAAACATTACGACCTCGTTGTGACAACAGATAATAACTCTTCTCTTAAAGAGCATCCTGTAAAGTTCTGCTCTGGATTATAACTGTTTGGAAAAGTTCAGCTGGGAAAGACGTCCACATTAATCCATCCGGTCTTCAGAAAAAGGCAAAAGATAATCTACTAACCGGAAAGGCGGATCTTTTTTATTTTTATTTTGAGATGCTTCTGTGTTACATGCTGGTAGGTGACGGTTGGTGGTTAATCTGCTAGCAGATGTTATAATGATGTATGTTTTGTGTCACATTGTGTGTTTGCTGTTGTGAGATTAGCTTTTCTTTATCTGTGAGAAAGACTTGCAGAGGTAATCCTGGTCTCAGTTTTTAGTTTTACGTGTCAGACTCTAGTAGAGCAAATGATTTCCAGGTTCTTCCTTTAGAGGAACCAGATAAATTAAACTAAAATCAAAGTCCTCTCTGGTTGTGAGAATGAAAACCATCACCTCCAGAGTCACATAAACATTCTTTCCACCGATGTTTGAACTAATGTCACTTTTTATTACTTCCAACAGCAAAACTGTACATGATGTGAATGAGCCTACAACACCGCGGTTGAATTCAGTCTCACACGGTACCGTCATGGTCAAACGAGCTAATTCATTAGCACACTGAGTGGATGCGGATCAGCCGGGGGACAGGCCGAGCGTTATGTAAGTGTGACACCGCTGATTATATACTGTATACAGTATGCATATGTGGGGTTTTTACTGTAATCACAACAAGTCCGGAGCTGTGTGTGTGTTCCAAGAAGAGTCGGGTGGGAGGTAAGGTGAGGAGGTGGTGGTGAGGTGGGGGGGGGGGAGGCAGGCGGATGATGAGGGCGGGGTCACACAGCATATGGAATACACATCATGTCCCTGATAAGGATCAAAGCGGTTATATAAGAGCCACAATCCCTTTGTTTTGTTCAAGAACACACTCCCAACCACCCCTGACGGCCAGTGTGTGTGTGTGTGTGTGTGTGTGTGTGTGTGTGTGTGTGTGTGTGTGTGTGTGTGTGTGTGTGTGTGTGTGTGTGTGTTCCCATGAGACAGGCAGACGGAGAAAATTAAGAAAAAAAAAAAGAAAAGACAGAAAAAAATAATGAAGTAAAACAGAGGAAAAATGTAAAAATGTCATCTGAGAACACTGCCTCTTTGTCTGTTATTCTCTCTCTCTCTCTCTCTCTCTCTCTCTCTCCATCCTTCCATCCACCCGGCGCATGTTTGTGTTTGCTTTAGAGGAAAATAACAGGAATAAATAAATTGAACAGGAGACGCCATCGTTAAGACTCAAGCTTTCCAGAACATTCTCAGAAAATAAACAAAAGATGCAGCTCGCAAAACTTCCTGTGCTCGACTCCTCCTCGGACATTTCTGACCCCTACTGATCCCACGCATTAAAACACCAGAGAAAACATTTATCTTTACACTTTTTGTCTCATATTTACCAGTAAACACTTCTTGTTCCCAGAATAATTTCTCAATTCTCGTGTAAAAGTTTAAAAAAAGACTAGTTGTTTCTTGAGAGGAACTAGATGATTCACTGGAAATGTGTTTACATTTCTAAACAAATGGTTCATTATTGACCTTTTTTGCAGATACGTCTTTGATGATCACGCATGAGTTTTTTGAGCACCTCAGTGTAGCGTCATGGTTTTAGAAAATGGCAATGCACCAATTTATTCAAGCGGATGAATCCTGCTGACGTTTCCTCTGACGCCAACATGTACTACGCTACAACTGGATGAACTGTCATAACATTTGGTCCAGATAGTCATCCCTCCCTCAAGATACGCTGTAATAACTTTGCTGATCCTCTGACTTTTCATCTAGTTCTATCATTATGACTTATGACTTATGACTAAATACCTGCTGTAAACATTACACCGTATCAGCATTTTAGCATCGTCACTGTGAGCGTGTTAGCATGCTGACATTAGCATTTAGCTCAAAGCAACACTGTGCACAAGTACAGTTATGGCAGTAGACTCTTAGATTTGACTGTTATTGAAAAGGTTTTGCAAACGTCAAAGAACCACGAGATTTTCAGATGTGTTCCTTTAGATTATCTTTAAATTATTATTCTTTAGATTTCAGTCCTGGTTAGCACAACTCTGCTAACAACAAGTGTTTTGTTATAATCCGCCGCTGAGGACAGCAAACATGACACTCAGATGCAGAAACCTAACAAAAGAAGAGTAACTGTATCTGGGCTGAGAGAGAATGAAAGAAAGAAGAAGAAGGAAGTAGCAGAAGACACTGAACGTCTCATTTCCTGTGAATTCCTCGTACAGGTAGAACATTTTAATCCTGCAGGAAAATACACCAGATGGCTCTAAAATAAGGTTTGATGTAATGAAATTTTTAAGGATTTTAAGTGATATGTTAGTTTTCTTATCTTTTTGAACAGAGTCTTTCACAGGACTGTTATTACGAGTAAGTGTTTTTCTTCTTGGATGTATTTTTAATTATTAATATCACAACTGATATAAAGTCCATCTTAATGTAATCACTGCCTTCAGCTGATGTACTGATGAGCATCCGTTCATTCTTAAAAGGAGCGATGTAAACTTCAAAGATGTCTGCAGTTCATTTCTTTAATGTTCAGGCTTGTGCAGCTCGTGTTTTGTTGACTGATAAAAGTTAACACCTGTGCAGCCTTCTCACCACCGTCAGGCTCAGGTTGCACTGAAAGGACTTGGCACATCAGCGCAACATGTGGCCTGTTCCTTCAGCAAGTCATCTGACTAGATAAAGTACACACCTGGGAGTCAAACAAACACACACACACACACGCATGCATACAGTACATGTGCAGAGCCTCTATACGTCCCCCCCCCCCGCCCCCCCCGGACAGGAATACTTACGCAACATAAGATAGACAAAACATACAGTAGCCCGGAGGAGTTGTCGGTGTTAGCGGCGTCCCACCCACGGGTGCCCTTTGTGCGTGCGTCCATCATCGCCCACTTACTGTGTGGATGGACAAATTAGCTGAGAAGTGGAGATGATGAGAGGAGAGCGGAGTGTGAAAGGGAGAGCAGGAAGACTGAAGCGAAAGAGGGGAAAATGGAGCTCTCTCTTTCTCTCTCTCTCTCTCAGCTGACGGCAGATGTTTCACTGATGACTTCAGTGTTCAGGTTGTAAAATGCTTTCTGGAAATTGTTTCCAGGTTCAAAACATCAAAACTCTGCAAACCGAGGTTGAATTTCCAGCCACGGCAGAAATATCTGCTTAACTGATTTACAGCATTTAATCACCAGGTGTAGAATAAGATGATGATGCACAGCTGAGAAGTGAATGCAAAGCTGTTCTTTTATTATAGTTTTCTTACTTTAAAAAGCCTGTTTTAGATGTTTATAAATGTCCCGGTTGAACTATTGTATTAATAAGTCACACTTACGGCCTACAACGTGACCTCACAAGTCTAGTTTTGTGTTTTTGTTCCTGTTTTTTTTTAAAGGTTTTGATTTTGTTTTATGTGCTTTATGATCAAAAAGTTTATTTATCTGATTTATCTGGTTCCCAACATTTTTTTTATTTTGACCTTTCAAAATAAAACAACCACAGACTGTTTCATTTGGAGGATTTTTTGGAGGCCAGAGGAGGTGAAAGCGTTTCGTATTTCACAAGAAAAAAAACCTCAAATCTGGGAAAAGTAGAAAAAAAGTTTGTAAAGTTTTTCTTTCTCATCCCTTTAATCAGCATCAAAACTCTCTAGCTGAGTTCTAGCACAGTTTTTAATTACAGTTACAGCCAAAGTCAACTTTTTTTAAGCAGTTCAATAGGTTCATACTTCACTACATCTTCTTTCTTGCTTAAAATACAAATTTACTTGTGTAATTTCAAAAGGATTCAAATGCAACATAGATAGAAGGACTGATACTTCATGGCTTTAAAATGAATCCATGAGAAGCTTTTTAAAAAAAGAAAAGAAAAGAAAAGGAAGAGCTAGAAAACAATCTGCAGTTTTATTTCTGTTATTATATTAATTACATGACAATTTTGAAATTAGTGTTATGGTTTTTTTGGCCTTTTTCTACCAAACATCATTTTGTGAAAGTTTATTTAAAGAGAGAGAGAGAGTTTATTTTTCTAAATCTTTCTCCCAGATTGTGGGTTTTTTCTTTGGTGAGACCTGACAGGAAGCAACACCTTCAAATGTGGTTCGATGCTGCACCCTGGAGGTGTTAAATATGTTTGCATGTGTGTATGTATGTGTATGTATGTGTGTGTGTGTGTGTGTGTGTGTGTGTGTGTGTGTGTGTTCCTACTTTAGTCTGGAAGCAGCAGAAGAGCTGTGTCAGGTAGGGGTGTTTTCTAGCCAGAGCCAGGATGCGTTTCTCGGTCAGGGTGCAGTCCACGTCGTCGTCCTGCAGGATCACGTCTTTCTTCAGCACCTTGACGGCGTAAACCTCATCGCTGCCTTTCTGCTCCGCCAGCATCACCTGGACACATCACACATGAAGGTCAGAACCGAGGTGAAAAAACATGAAACATGACCCTAAAAACTTTCAGGATCTTCCTTTTGTCGCTCGCTGTCACTTGTTCGACTGATTTGTTTGACTTTACAGGTAGTAGAAGGAAAAACAGACACAGACTGATGGTAAACAGAGCTGAAAATGAGAGAAGCCAACAAAGGTCAAAGGTCAAAGGTCACCTTTCCGAAGCTTCCTTTCCCCAGAACTTTGATGAACACGAAGTCGTGCAGGTTCATCCTCTTCACCTCCGGAGCGGTGTAACTTTTAACCTCTCCGTTCTCCCGGCTTCCTTTACCCTCCACCCTGACGCCGCCTCCGTCACTTCCTCCTCCATTACTGTCTCCTGTTACCGTAGCAACAGAGGAGGCTGAAGATAGGGGGTGTTTTTTGTGCTCCTCTCCGCGGTGGTCGAACGACAGAGCCTTCCGGATGTTCTCCAGCTCCTTCACATCTGGACAGAAATTTAAAAAAAATGAGATGAGCTGTGGTTTAAAGTAGTTTAAAGTTTATGTATGATGGTCAAAACTACGACTACCCTGGTCACACGGGGAGGTGGGGGCGGACTTTGAGCGATCGTCTTCTGTCTGAGGCGTCCCTGATAAAGACTGCTGGGGGTCCTGACCCTGAGGAAGCTGATCAAAGACAACGTATCACTGTCATCATCATCATCATCACTAATTTTACCATCATTAACATCATCAATACTCAAGATAATATAAAGTAGCAAATCAAATATCTGTGAGGTGTTTTCTGTTTTAAAAAGTTTATAATTATTAAAAAGAATCTAGTGATGTCTTCTAGTTTCAGCTGTTTTGGAAAGGCCAGTTTATCATTCTGAGTAAAAGCTTGGGACGAGTTTAAATGTGGATTTAAAAATTTATAAAGGAATTTCAAAAAATTATTTTCTTTATTTGAAAGTTAAAAATCCACCATGAAACTTTATTTCTCCTGTTTTATTTTCTGGAGGAAAAAACTGCCAAATCTGCTTATTTATTTCATAATTTCTGCTTTTCTGGAGTTACGAAGAAAATGTTGAAACAAAGTAGACTTTGCTAAAGTCAATTTAAATGTTTTCATATATACATACATACATACATACATATATAGAAAATGTAATTATGTAATGCGTCTAAGTAAAAACCCAAGAGAGATTTTTCTCAAACCTGTGGTCGAGTCACCTTTTTCCGTCTCTGGGCGCTGTTGGAGATCTTGTCCGGTGTGACTCCGAGGTCAGAGAGGACTTTAGCGATTCCCCTGGCGTCAACGCCACAGTTAGGGGCCACATTACTCTCACAACGCCTGTGTACATTCACTTTACACACTGACACACACACACACACAGAATAAGGGGCACAGTTAGAGACTTTTCAGTTCAAGTTCAAATCTACATATTTGTCTATCCGTCACCTATCTTGTCACCAAATCCCTTATTTCCCATAACAATATGACCTGAAATATATATGTATTTTTCCAGATCAAATAAAAGTGAAAGAGAAAGAATGTGTTTGTGTTGTTATTACCTTTATTAAATGAAGCGTTATATGGATGAACACTGTATCTGTACATACAGTACCTTTACACTGTAGTCCCTGTCGCAGCAGACCCCAGAGCAGAGAGCCACAGTGGTCGCAGAAGGTGAGAACTTTAAAGTTGTGGATGCTGAACATGTGCGGCACGTTGACACTGAACCTCTGAGACCCGACCGACTGCGAGAGACAGAAAAAAGGACAGTTTGAGCGACAAATCTGCAGGAGGATGGATGTCAGTGGGAATCTGAAAATTACTCATATATTCACAGAACTCATAATTAAGTAGGTATGTAGGTAAGTAAAGATTTATTTATATCGCACAAAATAAAATTGTTATAAAACAGAAAAGCATAAGTTTAAAAAAGCAAACGAATTTAAAGGACCAGTGTGTAAGATTTAGGGGGATCTATTGGCAGAAATGGGACTGCCATGTTTCTACAGTAGCCCAGAATGGACAAACCAAACACTGGCTCTAGAGAGGGCCTTTAGTGTTTTTCGCAAGTTTCACTGCCACCGTAGGTTCTCCTAAACGGAAGGGGAGTGGTAGTTGGTTGCAATCTGCAATCTCACCACTAGATGCCACTAAATCCTACAAACTGGTCCTTTAAGTGTGTTTTAAAAAGTCTTTTTTTTTACATCTAAGTTGAGCTGAATAACCTGACAGTAAGAAGTAAACTGTTCCAAAGTTAAGGGGTAAAGACAGAAAAGCTCTGATAACATCAGATTGCTCAAATTCCCTTAAGCAAAGCTTTTTACTGCCAACTGTACCAGTAATTCTCATTAGGTGAAGACTTGTGGTTGTACTGGAAAGTGAGTGTTCACTTCACAGTACTTCCCAGTAAGATTAATCACACCAAATGGAAACTAATGATTGTAATTAGAAACGACATGATTTGCGGTCTGGACTGAACTACAGGTGTAAAAGCAGCCAAACTAAAGATGAAAAGATATGTTTTTTCGACACATTTAGTCTTTACAGCTGCTCCGTGAACATATTTGGTGCGTTACACATGGCAATAACACTTCTGTTAGCTTCCTGCGGAGCATGTAAACAGCACATTTTATTTTCTAGAAAAGGTCAGAATCAACAATCAGTCCACACTGTGTTGTATCTAATAAAAAACTGCCGGCTGTTGTTGATTCATACCTCCCCGACTGTGTCCTCCTGCTTCTTCATCCCTGCACACTTGGTAATGATCAGCTCATGGCAACGCTTATGGACCACACAGGTGCACACTGGAGGAGGAACGCACACACACACACACACACACATCGGACATATGAAACACATTTACAGGGTAATTTTGTGTGTTTTAAGTGCCTCCAGTTGATAATACTGCCAAACATAAATTAAGATGAAGACACATTGGACTAAAGGAATGTAAAGACTTCAAGAGGCTGCAAAAAAAAAAACAATCCTACCTTGGCACTGGTAGCCCTGCTTTCCTAAAACGCCCCTGAAAGCCAGAGAGAGAGAGACAGAGAAAGTGTGAGAAAACAAACTTAACTCAGCTGGAATCAAATAAGAATGTGTGTTGTACCAATAATCAAGATGTGATCACACCTGCAACCATTAGTCGATTAATCTAATAGCCGATTGCCAGAAATTAACTGGCAACTATTTTCATTTTAAGTAATTTTTTAAGCAAAAATGCCAAACATTCCTTTGCTTTTCTCTGTTTTCTATCATTGCAAACTGAATATATTTTGGTTTTGGACTGTTCAGACAGACAAAACAATACATTTGATGTCATCTCCTAGGAAATAGTAAAAATGTGCACTGTTGTCACCAGCGCAGGACGATAAGGTGCTGCCCGTTGCTAGAAGCAGGTGAAATATTTATATGTTGCTCCGGCTCTGTTGTTATCAGCTGTGTTTAGAGATTTATTCTCTAAACAGAATGAAGCTTTGCTAGAAAAGCCTTTTGGCCTTCATCCACAAATGTATTAGTTGATTAAATTTTTTTTTTCGTGCCAATTACTGTGGCAGCTTGGAAGCGTACACATAAAAATAAAAAAAATGACTCAATAATCAGTTTCTTCTGAAGGCTGAAAGAAATATCTCTTTGCACAAGTCTTAATCTAAAGGTTTAGTGGAAATAAAATGAAGATTATTTACCAGAACAGGAGCAGGGAGGCTCACTATTAGCTAAAGGCGGCTGCTTCCATCACTAACACCAGCATGGCATTAGTGTTAAGAACAACTGCAACAACTGGTGGATTAATGGATCAGTCGATCAACAGAAAATGAATCACCAACTACTTTGATAATCATTTGTTTTGAGTCATTTTTTAAGACAAAAATGCCAAAATCCTCTGGTTTCAGCTTCTCAAATGTGAATATTTTCTGATGTTTTTAGTTTTCTATGATAGTAAACAACTTGGGTTGTGGACTGCTGGTCAGAACAGAACAAGACATTTTTTGGTTGTATTTGGACTTTGGGAAACAGTGATTAACATGTTTCAATATTTTCTGGCATTTATAGACAAAATGATTCATTGATTAACTGAAAAAAATAATTGGAAGATTAGACAATAATGAAAATAATTAGTAGTTGCTTCCCTAGACATGATTTAGTGAGACAGAAGAGAATATGAAAGACAGTTAGTTATAAACCAGTTCTTGACCGATCCAAAATGAGATGAGGATCAATCATTTGATTTTCTTGTTAGCTAATTGTTGATGTACAACTGTTGAACAACTTCAAAGTTTTACATTAAAATCTAGTTTATTTTTCTCTGACACACCAGTTGCCCTACATAAAAAAAATTAAACCGATACTACAAACGCTTTGCTCCCCTGTGAGGTGAAGTATTTGTGTTCATTCACCGCAGAAACCCGGAACACTGGAGGACTCTATCAAACACAGTTTCCTTGTGATTCTGATTACAGATCAAAGGTTCTTTCAGCTGAGAGCGAGCAGAGCACCGGGGCCACATGGTTTCCATGTGAGTGATGCTAACACAGTTATTGGGATGGAAACAAACACAGCTGGCTTTGTTTATTACTCCACACTTCACATCATCCACTGTGTTTAAATGTAAACAAGACACCAGGTTAGTGGCAGTAATAAGAGAGCACATTAACTTACACGCAGCTTTTTCTCAAACCGCTTCACCATTTAACATTTTAAACCATACCTGGAGTTTTTAAAGTGTATTATTGATATGCGACGCTGCAGCCTGAAGGGTATTTTTCTTCGGAAATGTTGGATTGTCCGAGATCAGGCTCTCTAGACGGATATCACATAGTTTTTCCTACTTTTCTTACTTAGATTTAGTTTTATCAGATGTTGAAATTGTTCTTTTGGTATTCAAGGATGCAACACTGTAACATGTGCAGTTGTTAAAACCCTATTAGGGATCTTACTAAGCATTTAAATGGCAATGAAATGAGGATTTGTCTGCAGAAATCCAGTTGTGTTAACAGGTCAACCTGATTGGGGAAACCAGGTTTTTTGTTTACTTGACATTTAGGAAATCAGGTTAATGATGTGTCTGTGTGTAGGTGTCAGTTTTAACAGTAATTTTATTTCAGTTTCTCTCTGTTTGATTTAAATTTAAAAAAAAAAAAAGAGGAGCATGATCTGTGTGTATTTACCAAGCAGCAACTAGCACGTCTACGGTCTTGAGTACCTTAAAGCGCCACCGACAGCAATTAGATGCTGTTTCCAACTGACTCCCATTCAAAAAGTGTCAACTTCTCTCTAGAAATACTAAGTCAAATATATTTTTCAAAGAGTCATTATGGTCTCAATCTCTAAATTCAGGCCCTCTAATAAGTGTGCTGGTGGTTATTTTAGAAATTATTGCTCTGTCAATAAGATTTGAAGACTTATATTAGTTTTGACGTCTGCGTGTGGGCATTGATTGACAGCTGTGATTGACAGTTGGCTCACCTGCTGCTCTCCTCGGCTCCTGGACTCGCACTGAGTCAGACTATTGTTGCAATATTTTATTACTTTATGTCCATCTTTATGTTCAGTCTATGGTATTTACATGTGTTTTTGAGTGTGTGTGTAATAATTATCATAAGGGTGCATGTCCTCACCAGATGAAGTCCCTGCAGTGGGAGCAGTAGGTGGGCTGTCTCAGGTAGGTGGCCATGAACTTGTGTCCGTTGACCTGGTGGACTCTACGGCGGACGGCACCCTGACGCTTCCTGGGACGCATCCGCTGCCGAAACACACGCTCCTCATTCTCGCTGGAGACAGGCGCATCTAAAATACACACAGTTATACACATCAGTATACAGTGTAATAGAAAAGTGTTACAGTTAGCTATAGCTGCATTTGAAATATATATATATTTATTTCATTTTAAAAACCTCAAAATACTCTGACTTTCTGTTATTTTGTGTGTTTTAAGATGAGGAACCATCATAAATGAACACATGCATTGGTGAGTCAATCAGACTCTCTTGTCTTCCTCTGCAAGGAAAATCTGCACTTCCATCATTTAGCCACTAGATGGCGGCGACACTGTGTGGCTCAAACTGAAAGTGTGGGGTCATCTTTAGTGATAAATCAAACACTCTGCTCTTTTCTTTTTCACACAGCCAGTCACAGCGTCTGATTGTGTCTCTCCTGCTCTCTCTGTTTAATTAAGGAGGGTTTTCCCAGTGGAACAGCAGAGAGTTTCAATTACTGTCTAACCCTGCGCTCATTACGCACACACACGCTACCTGGGGCGAGCAAGTGAGAGAGAGAAAAGAGAGGAGGGGTGACTTCAGAGTAATGTAAATTATGAAGAGTAAAAGGGTGTTGGGAGGAGAGAGAGACAGTCTTGGATGAAGGAATATATTTTTGTACGAGACATAAGAGAAAGAAACACACACATGTGAGCACACACACATACTCAGCCTTTTTTTTTAATGAGTCAGGAAGCTGATATCAAAGCCTAACTTTACTTTTAACGTTAACGAACGAAGAGAAATGTCCTCCCCTCGTCCTAAACTGGCCCTAAATCAATGCTAGAGTACTTCCTTGTTCTATGAATGACGCGGTAAACAAGTTGAAGCAGCAGTGTCTGTGTTTGACTAATCAGCAACTGTCATCCCTGCAATCCCTACCCTCATAAAGTTCCTGTATTTTTGGAAAGTACTACCCTCAGGGACCTTTTTTGGGGGGTAAAACATTCTCCCTGGAACATAATTCAGACCCTGGACCCTCCAGTGGAAACACAGGTAGGGGAACTGAGTTCTGAGTGAAAAGGTTGTTAGTCCCTGCGGAAAGTTCCTGCCGTCAAAATGCAGCTTATGACTTGAATTTTTAGTACCGAAATTTTCCTGTTAACTAATTTATGTAAAGCTCTCACTGGTTGCTGAGTGTTTTTCTTAAGTTAACTGTTGTAAGTGGATCATATAACTCTGACTGCAAGCAACACAAATGTAATCTGTGATAGATACACACTCACCAAATTAGATACTGTTAGAGAAAGTACTCTGTTTTCTTTTCAAAAAAATCTAATTAGACAAAGAGTGCAAACAGTGAAATATTGTTTGTAGACATGTTAAAACTGCTGTAAGGTTCGTCATGGTGAAACATCCTCAAGATGAGTAAAGAGTCCCGCTCCACTCAAAAATGTGCTCTGCTGATTGTCACTTCAGTTGTTGATGCATGAGCTTCATTGTGTAGAACGATGTATGTACTGAGTTTGACACTAGAAGACTTCATCTGCTGGAAGTGGAAAGTTTCTCTGCACTCAACAAAAAATCTGAGTTTTGATTTGTGACATCATAAGTCGTTTAAGGCAGACAATAATTCAACTACTATATATTCAGTTTATGTTGTTGCACCAAGAATGTTTATGTCAAGTCATACTGTCAGGTGGTCTGCACATCTGTCCATTCAGAGCAAAGCGTTTCAAAAACTACTAGCTGGATAAATATGAAATTTGTTGCAGATATTTGTGTTCTCTAGAGCAGTGATTTACAACCTTTTTCCTTAAGCAACCCCTATTTTACCACGAAGTACACTGCTGACCCCTGACAAACTGACATATTTTATGGATAACTCATATATTTGATGCATAATAAAATCAAATAAGAATTAGTAACTGTACAATGAACCCAAATAGTGAACTCAGTACCTGCAGAAAGTTTGTGTTAATGAATGAAACAGATTATTTCCTGTGAATATTGCAATGAGACGAATTTCCCTTATGTTTAGGAACCTTTATACAATTCTATGTCTCTATTATTATTGTTATTATTAGCTATTTCAAAAACTATTATATTAATACTACTATCATACTACGTACTTAATAGGCTTATTTTTGAACCATTCAGTTCTCTCTTCTCCCTAACGTTTGGCCATTGTTCCATTAGCTTGTTGGTTGTTTTACCTGCGTACTCTTCTAATTCTTGCTTCATTAGCTTAGCAGAGAGTGAAGGCTGAATAAAGATTGTGCTCATGTATACACCGCGCTCTTATCCTCACAAGATATTTCTACACAGAAATTAATGAAATGCTCACACATAAGTAGAAAAAAGTCTTCTTACACCACTTAAAACCAAGAGGGCCTTGCGACGCCCCATGATGCTTTGGCAACCCCTTTGTGGGAGTTGGGACCCCCAGGTTGGGAACCAATTTTGGTGACCCACTGATCTTTCCCTCCTGTCATGTTAAAACAAGAACTTGTACCCATAATATATCATAATCAAATGGACAGATGACCGTTAACTTTGATCCCCGGAGGATGAACTCTTCCTGTTTCCTGCACCTTCAGGATGTCTTTTAGCTCCACATCTGTTAGGACTCTGGGACTCATCATTCACTCTTTCCTCCCTGTCATGTTCTGCCTGTCTTCAGTCTTACTCCTCCAACCCCTTTGCTATACGCCATCACCATCACCATCACCTAGCAACTGACGGCTGCTGCCTAGCAACAGTGTTAGACATAGCGTTGCACATTGGGGAGGTTTCAGGGGGTCGGGGTGGGGGGGTCTGTGACAGACATGTTGCTCCTCTGTGATGTCCTCACCAACACCCCAAAAGTAAAAAAAAAAGTAAAATATCAAAGAGCTCAGTGCCACACCAGTGTTTCTGTAACAAGCTACAAGCTGCAAACACAGTTCACAATGAACACGTTCACCTTTATTAATCCATAAAAGCACCAAACAGACTTTAGGTCTTCAGTCCTGTTGGCAGACCCTCAAGGCAGCAGTGTTTATCACACTCAAAGGTACTAAAGTGATGGACAAATGATGAGAAACAATACCTGTGCTGCCAAACAACACTATCTCACTGGTATTGTCAATACTGTTCCATAATTTAGTTTAAACAGATGTGGTTTTGCTTTCTACATCAAACTATAACAATGGATTTTTAAAAAAAAACATCTAATAATGATTGTTACCTTAACTTAAAACCTGCATTAACTGATTTTTTTGGCCATTTGGGAGCAGTGGAAATGAATAGCGAACACAACATTAACATATGATCACCTTTTAAGTTGATATGTTGAACTTGTAAGCAAACAGTTGCCTATTTCCACATCCAGCATCATAATCATTCATTAGGAGTCGTATTTCTGTCCACTAGTCCAATATTCACTCTCTTTTAGCTCTGTTTTTGCTCTCTACCAACTCCTGAGGGAAATATCTGGCTCTGTAGCTGCTAAATGCTCCACTATGTTCATCAGCTAGTCTACAGCTAACGGTGTCTATTTGCTGTTTGGTGCTGAGCAGGTAGTGTACAGTGGCTTTTTAGTGCTTTTCCTCTGAAAACAGCTGCCTGCTGCAGTCTAAAACAACACTATCAGATTGAACCAAGCTGACAGTCACTGATAATTCTCTGTAGGTTAATCAATACAAGCCACGCACAGCACATTACACACCGTCAGTTCACAATCGCTATTATATAGCGATATTATATAGACTTCAACTCGTCAAGAGGTACTTTCCAACATACTGTACAACATACTTACATACTTGAACCAAAGGGGAGGGAATGGGCTGCATTAATGGTGGCGCAGTGGTTGTTTTGCTCAAGGAACCCTGCTCATGTTAGCCTGCTAGCTATAACCACAGACACATAGAGGAAAAAACACTGTTACCTATTCTTGCAATGCTCACAAACACATCATCATTAGCGGCTATACACCTGTACGAAAAACGTATCCAACAGCAGGCAAACTGAAAATCCATCCGTTCATCCATTTCCTGATGCTTGTGCTGGATGCAGGACAGTAGGACCTTCTACTACTACATAACCACTACCAGGCCTCTACCTCCAGCTCTTCCTGGGGCATTCTCAGTCTAGATGGGATATATACAGTATGATCCCTACAGAGAGAGTATTCTGCATGCTTTAAGGGGTCTCCTCCCAGTTAGACATGGCCAGAATACCTCCACAGGGAGGCGCCCAGGGGGCTTCCTGATCTAATGTCCAAACCATGTTAACTGGCTCTTTAAAACATTTAAGGAGTTCTACTCTGAGGTCCTTCCAGATGTCTGAGCTCTTCACCCTCAAACTGGAAAGGCCCACCACTTATAATAAATGAATAATATTCAAATACAGACAGCAGCATCAAGAGCTTATTGTTGTTTTGATCCTGAACAGTCAGGACTACTACCAATTTCAGGCCAGTCCTCATTCAGTACACATTCCTACAGATAATATCACCAAACATACTGCCACATCTTTACCATATGTTCAGAGTGAATGGGAAGTTAATTATAAAGGCAGTTGTATTACTCACAAAATGAATAGAAAGATGCTGGTACACACAAAAGACATTGACTGGCTCCATGTGGTGCAAACTGAGAAAAAGACACAAAATGTTTGTGTGAGTTGAAAATGACTCAACTATTATGTCTATTTGCAACAGATTTGCCTTCCCGCTGAGGACGGTGTCATTTTTTCCAGACCAGTGTAACCACACCTTATTATTAAGGCTGCAACTAACAATTACTGTCATTATCGATGTATTTGTCCATTAATCAATTAGTCATTCGATCTATAAAATATCAGAAAATGATGAAAAATGTCAATCACTGTTTCCCAAAGCCCAAGATGTCATCCGCAAATATCTTTTTATTGTCCCATCCAACAGTCCACAACCCAAAGATATTCAGTTTACTGTCACAGAAAACTAATAAACCAGAAAATATTCACATCTGAGAGGCTGAAGCCAGAGAATTTGGGCATTTTTCTCTTAAAAATGACTCAGCCAAGCTGCTGCTCCTGTTTTGGTATATAATCTTAATTTTATTTCCACTAAACCTTTAGCTTTAGACTCATCCAAAGAGATATTTCTTTCAGAAGAAGCCGTTTATTGAGTCATTTTTTATTTTTATGTGTACGCTTCCAAGCTGCCACAGTAATAGTCACAAATAATTTACTTTCAATAAACTAATACTGTTCTGGACAAAGGCCACAAGAGGTTTTTTTCTAACAAAGCTTCATTATGTTTAGAGAATAATACTCTCACAGCTGATAACAACAGAGCCGGAGCAACATATAAATATTTCACCTGCTTTTAGCAACAGGCGGCACCTTATCATCAACAGTGTTTTTTTTGCGTGTGTGTGCGTGTGTGTGTGTGCGTGAAAGCTAATAGGTTGATTGTAGCTCTCAGGCCTGACAGTTCACCCGTGTGTTCTCTGCTATGCAAACACATTTAAGTAATGACTGCAATTTCATCCGCTCACACACACACACACACACACACACACACACACACGGCTACATAAACATACTGTACAGACAGAAAATGCAGAGTGAGTGAGCAGAGCGAAACAGGACAAAAAAAAAAAAAAAAAAAAAGATAATTAAAGAATAGATTTATAACAGAGAGAAAGAAAATGGTTATTTCCTGCTGAAAGTCCTTGTCCTAATGTCCTAATGACACCTCTTTGTCACTCTACTGCTTTCTCTCTCTCTCTCTCTCTGTCTCTCTCTCTCTCTCTCTCTCTCTCTCTCTCCATCTATCTCTTTTTCGATGATGTAACTGGTCCATTAGAGAACACTCCACTTTACTAATCAATTTATCACCCTCCTCCCCCCTCTCTCGACCTCTGGTTAACTCCCTCTCTGTCTTTCTCTTCTTCCATTCTGTCATGTCTCTCTAACACGCAATCTGGTGCACGAGCGCACACACACACACACACACACGAACACACACACACACATACACATATACGCGGATGCACAAACACTAACATTTCTGGTAAACATTGACTCTGTCATCTCTTGAGTGGAGAAATAAAATCTGATAGCTACTTTATCCTGAGAGATGGTGGAAAAGTCATTCACATCTGGTGAAGTGAAAAAACAGCTTTGTTGTTCTGGTTTAAAGCTCAGTCTTTCCTTATGAAGTATCAAATTGTGTTTCTGGTGAAAAGTAAGGGGGGATGTATGTCTGTAAAGCGGGTAAAAAAGCACAAAATAAGCCCTAATTGGAATCTAAATTATATAGTGGAAATGGTGGTAATGTACATGGTATGTTGCTGATCGAATCTGTTCTTTTCCCTGCAATAGTTATTACATTATTAAGATTCCTTCTCTTTATTTAACAGTCTGATGTGTTAAACACCCACGTCTGTGATGTTTTTGTACTCCCATTCCCAAAGATCACTTTAGTTTATTCATTTTGTCATATTTTTTAAAGAAACTAACAAACCAAATATGAGGAAAACAATAGCAAAAGCAAACATGATGAGGGATTTTGTGATTCTTTTCGATTAAAAAGGTAAAATAAAAGGAAAAACACTTTGAATCCATCAAGGAAAGTGTATCCTCAGTGCATTAAATGGCAGTAAATGGAAAATGACACTAGATGGCAGAGTATCTTTAAAACTAGTTACACCAAATCTTAAAGAAGTAGAAATAAATACTGTATTAGCCTTCTCCATGAACACAGCACTGCCTTTAGCATCGGATTGAACAACAACACAGCAGCAGTAGACACATTTGTCACATACTTTCATGCCTGTTGTATGTTTATACACTTTCTCTCACTGCATCAAGTAGATTTGCACTACATGACTTTGTAGGATCAAAAAAGGTTCATTTGTTAACTGTCTTTCTTCATGTTAACTTCATTTGTTAACTTGTACTTGCTTGAAAATGTGAGACATTTTCAAGCAAGGACACGAGCTACAGTGGGATCCATTGTACTGTATGTCTGAGGGCTTTTTTTCATTAATAATTTGGCCCCAGACAAAGTAAAATGTGCCAAAATGTATTGTTAACTGGGCCAAACATCAGAAAACACTTAAAAATGCTCATTACAATTTCTTAAAGTCAACAGTGATGTCATCAACTGTCTTGTTTTGTCCAACCAACAGTCTAAAACTCCTAAATAATCACTTTAGTGTAATATTTAGACAAATAAAAGCAGCATATTTTCATATTTGAGGCACTTAAAAAAGATAATGTTTGGATTTTTTACTTGGAAAATGACTTAAAAACTCACTCAACTATCAAAAAGCCAATTAGTTTATGGTTGATCTACTAATTTAGCTAATCGTTGCAGCTCTAGTGTCAACGCAGCCTTGCCACATAGGTACAACACCTCAAAAAAGACACATGGTTCAGTTTTAACATGGTTCAGCACAACAACAGTGGCAGATTTTGTATTTATGTTTGTAACTTCGGAACAGCGTCTCACCGATCAAGTGCTACAGTGGTGAGGAATAATACAAACTGTGCAAAAGTTGGTCTATCAAACCACAGTTGAAGCCACAGAGGATGTTCAGTATGTAGTAGGGCTGCACGATATTGTAAAAAAAACTTTTTCTGCAATGTGAAAAAATACAGGAAATTTCACCAGATACATGCAGTGTGTTGTACAGATATACAACAATATAGATATAACAATCATAATTTGCATCATTTGGATACTTTAAAAGTTTATCCTCTTCTAACAAAAAAACAAATGTATACTTAATCTACATGTTCAAAGATAAACAGGCCTCCTGGCACGGCAGATTTATCTATAAGCCAGCAAGATGTAAGTACAGATAGATCTGGATACTGCAAGATTTGTGTGCGTGTTGTGTGTGTTAAGCGTTTCTTACATTAGGGAACAGACCAGCCCAGTGACAGTAACTGTTCAACTTTTAACCAGCACTGGGACAAGGTGTCGCTGATAACGGGAATACATGCGCTCAAAAGCTGCCTCATGTAACCGGACGCCTGCCTCCAGCATCCAGGCGACATTATCTGTGACAGCAGCCTCGTTGCTGAGGTTTACAGGCAGGTGATACGCAGACTCTGCATGCGCAGCCATCAGTTCATTATGTGCTCTGCTGAAGGGGTGCATTCGATCAGTTTAACCAAAACAGGCAGCGATCAATTTCAGGTTGTGGTAGGCGACTAGTAGGGGCTGCTTTGGTTGTTTGATAAGCACACTGGGAACTGATCTGTGTATCCAAGAACCCTTAAATCGGACTAAATTATTTAACATCAGACTGACTTTTCTTATGGAGAATAAGAACCTTGCAAGTTTTCCTTTTGTATCAAGCAGCATAAAAGTTGTAGCATGACATGTTTGAGTTAATTTGCCTTATTTGACATCGTGTATCCTGCAATGTGTCTATCGCGCATGCGCATATCGAGATGTCGATGCTGAAACAATAATATATCGTGCAGCCCTAGTATGTCCTGTAAATGTCTGCTAATGTTGAGTAACAAACAGGAGACAGACAGACAGTGAGTCTGTTCCTCCTGTATAAACACCTTCTTCTCTGTCCTTGTTCCTTGGAAGTGTGACAGGTGATCTCTCTCTTTTTCTCTCTCTGTGAGTTTGTGTTAATGCTTCCTTCACGTTTCCACACCTATCTTAAGATCTACAAATCTGACTCACACCAAGGATAAGACATGCAGGGACACAGCTATTGTGTGTTTGTGTGTCTGTATTTTCTCCCGTCTCACCTCCAGTCATCGCTGTTCTTGTTTTATAACACTGGACGTCTTCATGCTGCCATTAAATAAATAACTATAAACTGAGCTGCTGGCAGGTCTGCCACTTTGAATAATCAACAGCCTTTTAAAGTTTAGTTTAGTTTATTTGACAATAAGAAAGAGGACCTCACATCACACATATCTGCTAAACTTCAACGTTAACACAATCCATAACACAGTCCAAGTCCTTATATATATAAGAATTACATAATCATACAAATGAGCTTAGATGATGAACTTACACTTCATCATCTTCAAGTCATAGATAGATAGTGTGTTGCTAACAGGGATTTTTTTTTGAAGAGCAACAACCAAACCAGCATCTAACTGGAGCTACGTTAACATGCTGTGTAACGTAGCTGAACAGCGAATTAGCTATCTAACCGACATTAGCGGCTCTTTTACAAAAAGCTAAGCTACAGGACAAGACATGTGTTCATGTTTGTATGTTAGATAACAAGGAGACTTTAGCAGGAAAGCTAACGCGGGTTGTTGTTCAGAGTCTGTTGTGTAGCAGGATGCAATCAGGCTCAGTGTGACCGTCTGCTCTGTCAATGATAGAACGCCATGTTACTGCTTTATGCAAGATTTGATTTGCTGTTGGAAATTATGACTCCAGCTACTTGAGCACTAACAGTATTCTGTTAAATTAATTTAAGACTAAAGGGTGAAACCAAAGAATTTAAAATATAAACTTCTCTCTTTACATTTCTGATTTTTTTTCCATAGAGAACACCAGACAACTGATTTACAGAGCAGATATGTTGCTTTTATAGACAAAAAAGGCAGTTTAATTTCAGTTGGACTTCATATTTTTCCCAGACCACAAGCAGATCAAATAGTCAACAGTGTTTCCCCTATAACTGTACAGGCCTGGCGGGCCGCCAGGCCAATAAGAATCCCCGCCAGGCCAAAAAAAATTTTTTAATGCCAAAAATAACGCCAAATATCCATTCATTCGGAAATCATTTGGAAGTCTCTGTGCAGCACAAAGTGGAGGGGATTATCTCTAAAGTTAGCAACGATTGGTTATCCTAACCTGACGACGCTAAACAGTAGGCCTATCTGTTTAATAGGGCCAGAGTCTGTGCTAACACTGTGTATGAGATCAGTGCATCACCATATGAGATATAATACTCCTCAGCTTTCTGTAACATCTTTGATTTTCAGTGAATATAAAGCGACTTCCAGGAGGAGATTACAGTTCAAGACTCCTTCTCAACACGATGTCTCACATCATAAATAATGAGGCGATCTTACAGTTCAGTGTCAAACACAAAACTTTCTGTCATCATTAAACTTCTACTGAAAGGCACTTATTGCATGACATAATGTCTCTCATTATTTTACTGGAGTAATAACCACAAATGCTCAGGAAGCTTGCAATGTCTATTTCCTGATGTAATGATGTTGATTACACGTGGGCGACTCAAGACTTCACTTACTCACGGTCTAACATGCACACACATAACGTAAAAGAGAAAGTTGAAAAGTTTAAATTGTATTTCAAGGATTGGTGATGTTTGTACCAATAGGCTCATTTCAGCAGAGTATGACAACATTTTTAAAATGAATTTGAAGGTAAGTAATTTGAGATGTAAAGACTTAGAAAGAGGAAGAGGAAGCAGAGAAGTGTTTACTTTTACTAAGCTGTTACTGTGCAAACACACACACACACACACACACACACACACAGTACACAGAGAGTAGAGAAAACAGCTGTAATGAGACCCTTATACAGTGTATACTGTACTGTATATGTGTTTTTTGTAAATTATGTCGAAATCTTACATTATATGTAATTTCTTAGCATACATACATAAGCATACGATGCATTTTTCACATTTCTAGTGTTGCTTAATCAACAATTGGTTTATTTTTGTATATCATCATGTCTAATTATTATGTCTTTATAAGTTGTTGTCAGGATATATTGATTAACATGCTGATTGTTTTTTTTTTCAATTAAGCAATTCATTGTGTGGTCTATAAAACATCAGAAAACAGGAAAAAAAAACACAATTTACAAGAACCCAAGTTAATGTCATCACATGTCTTGTTTTGTCCACCAACAGTTAAAAATCGAAAGCTGTAAAACCAAAAGATTTTCAGTTTACTATGACGTTAAGACAAGAAAAAAGCAGCAATTTATCACATTCAAGAGGCTAGAGCCATCAGATGTTTGGCATTCTTGCTACTTAAAAGATCAAGTGATTATCAAAATAGCTGCAGATTAGTTTTCTACTAACTAAACTAACTGATTAATTGTTGCAGATTTATCATACGGCGAGAAGCGAGTATCATCGGTTGGCAGTTTGGGGAAGGTTATGTATATTTATTTCTACAGCACTTTTCAAAACCAGAGTTACGAGGTACTTCACAAAATACAATACCATAAAATATAGGTTCAAAGATAGTGAACATAGAGAAATAAAACTAAATATGTGAAAGAACAACATGCACACAGGGATTTAAAGAAGTGGTCAAACATAAAAACAAAATAGAAAAAGAGCAACATAAAAACATTTGAGTAGATATTATAAAAATATTATGCAAATGCAAGTCTTAAAAGCTTTTTAAACTGAGGCACTGACTCGGCTAATCTGATACTGAGGGGGAGTTTGTTCCCCTTTTGTTTCAAGCTTTGACTTTGTAACTTTTAACAACATTTGGTTCTCTGATCTGAGGGGTCTCAGTGCAGAATAAAGGGTTACATGTTCTGAAATGTAAAGCTGAGTCGGACCATGTAGGGATTTTAAAGTAATAATCTTAAATTGAATTTTGTAAGGAATGGGGAGCCAGTGTAATTCAACCAGGACTGGAATGATGTGTTCACTAAGTAAAGAATGAATTGCATTAGTCCAGGCGGGAGAAAATGAGGGTAAGTTGTTCAACTATGTTTTTGGGGAGAATTGCTGTAAATTAGGTTGCAGTGGTTGGACGTGTCCTCTAACTAGTCCAAAGGGAAAACTGTTTCTAGCTGTTCTGATCTCTTTTGCACATCTTTGAAGTCTCGATGCAATGAGTTGTACAAATGGCGATAACAAGGCACACTTACAGACACTCTCTCCTAAAAAGCTCTCATTGTGTTGCTCTAAATTATACAGTATACACATGAAAAATGACAAGAACATTAGCTTACTTTCTCACGTGCGTTGCTGGACAGTCTGTTTTATAAATTCATACAAAACAACACAAACAGCTGTAACGTAGATCAGAACGAGTACAATTGAGTAACCGAGATACGATCGCTTCCAATTAAACTCGCTCTTACGATGAAGAAAAAAGCCACAAACTCACTAGAAATGGTTTATACTTGTGTCTCATCTGTGTTGATATCACTGTAAACAGCACATAATCCTTCCATCCATCATTCCTGTAGGACGGATGTTTGGAATCCAGAGTGTCACAGGATGTCATCTTTAAAGGACATTTTTATCATTTTTACAACCTGGCTCCAAGTTAGCGTAGATTTTTTTTTTTTTTTTTTACATCATTCTTATTGGTTATAATGACTGTTCATTCAAAAAAAACTACACCGCCTAAGGGTTGTAAACATTGAGAATTTAATAAAGTGTAACAGGGAGGACTGATGATGTATGGGCCTGTTCAGACACGTAAAATACTAAATAAAGAGAGGGGTTCTTCATTTAAAAGTGGAATGACACGCTTTAAGTATAGTTACACATGTACTCCCTGGAGGGAAAATTACAGTACTTAACACTGATAAATCACTACGCTTTGAGTTGTAAGACGTGTTAGGAATATCTTACCGTGAAAACACTCCAGAATCATGTAAAAAAATGTATTTAAATGCCTAAAAATCACTTCAAAAACTATTCTACATGTGCAGTGTCTTTCTATCTTTACACACAACTCTAGACAGACTGTTCTGAACAATCTGGACAGGATGCAGCGGTTTGTTTTATATCTTTGATTACAGCAGCACTAGTATGCAGGAGTGAAAATAACAAGAACAGGACTGTAAATATTAGCACGCTTCTAGCACGGCTAGACTAGACATGACTAAGCAGACAGCGGTAGTCTGCATGACTGAACACACAAAAGCTTGCTGCCTTTTAATAATAGTCTTCATAAGTAGATAATCCAAAGAAAATAAAACAACTGACCTGAACGCTAAAAAACAACAGATTAGCACTTTAGTTTTTAGTGTCGACAACAGAGGAACAACAGAAAAGTGAAAGCAGAGGATAACAGCAGGGATCTTGTGTTGCATACAGTGCGTGTTAGCTGAACTTGGATGGTCTGAGTTGAATCTGCGCCTGTTTGGCAAAAAAAAAAACAGCATTCTTACCTTCACTGGAAGATCCTGATAGGTCGATAACAACATACACCTTCCCCTCTGGCTCCAGGTCAATCTGCAGGAAGAGAAGGATAGACGGAGGGAGAGGTGGAGAGGGCAAAAAGAGGAAAGAGACACAAAAAGAGACAAACATGAGTAAAGAATCAGGTGTAACCGACTTCACTTGGAGTCTACAGTTAATTCAAGAAGAGAAGAAGAGAACTTACAAATACATTATTTTAAGCAATACTTATGTAATATTATTTACTATGTTCTTTGCTAATATGGTTATCATTAAATAGATTTATAATGACCTCATCAGAGATCCCTAAAACCTCTGAAATCTTCCCGTACTGCATGTTTTGTTCCTCTGGCTCGTGTCCCAGTACTGTGCTGAGCTCCTTGTCATTTTAACCAAGATGAATTAATCCGCTGGCATCCAACAACTGCAGCTCCAATAAGTCTTACACCAGGTGCTTTATCACACCAGGAGCTCTGGAGTATCAAAGTTTTAGATACATGCTTACGATATGCAGAAAAATACGGTTCCATGTTTCAGATTTTTAGACAAACCAGTGAAAGAAATGGATGAAAGTGGTGAACTACAGGCTAATGTGGAGAGATAGGCTAGACTTTTCTGAAATGACTCTTTTTATTATCATCCATTTGGTCCAATAACATTTGGAAAGTCTCCAGTAGGGCTGCAATGAACTGTTATTTTCATTATCAATTAATCTGTCGGTTATTTTCTCAATTAATCGATTTGTCGTTTGGTCTGTATAATGTCTGAAAATGGTAAAAAATAATAATGATCTCTGTAACTACCATAGAAGACTAAATAACCCAGAAAATACTCACATTTGAGAAGCTGGAATCTTAATATTATTCATAACAATTAGTCGGAGATTCATTTTCTATCAATCAATATATCTTTGAAACTCTAGTCTAAAGAAGCTGCATGAAAAATGTATTTCATTACTTTAATGTGCTTGGCCAGCGGAAGTCTTGGCAGCAGGCGCTCTTAACCGGCTCATCTGGAGAAGAACTGAAGTAATTCAGGCCTTTTAAAGCAGAAGAGCATAAATCTAAACACCCCTATCATCAAACTGGCCATCACTAAACAGCATCGCTGCCAGCTCAAATGATCACTGCTCTGCCTTCCTTCTACTAATATTCTGTCACCCTGACAGTAATTTGATGAGTATTTGAGACCGACAAGACGAGCCCTTTGCTTTCAGTGCTGCTATCTTTTGTTGCTTTGTGTAAAATGATACATCAGGGGGAAAAAAAGTCTGATGATTCAACGGACAACATGAATCATGGGGTTCCCAACCATGACGATATATAAGATATATACGAATATATGATATATTGTATATCGACATCTGGGACATAACATGCTTTTTGTGATTTTCTATGTTAAATATGGTCAAAACTTGGGGGCGCCTTCAAGTCAAAAGTCAGGCCTTCATCCTGCTCTGAACGATACGTTTACAAAGTTACCTCTACTTCCTCCTAGTGATGATGTCACACTGTTCCCGCACGCCCACAAATGGCCGTCTGTGCCGTAGCCTTTGTTGCTAAGGCTGTTTGCGTTGCCCACTTATATTCCAAGTAAAGAACAAAAAAAAGAAGTGATATCCTACTGCTTCTGGTGGAAGTTTCAGGATTTCAGGAGCTGACCAATCAGAACAGAGTGGGCTCATCAGGAGGCGGGGCCTTAAAGAGACAGGAGCTAAAACGGCCTGTTTCAGACAGAGGCTGAACTGAGGGGCTGCATAAAGGGCCGGAATAAGATAAAAAAAAATTTTACACTATAAATCATGCAAAGATATTACAGAAGAGCCCCAGATTGAAAATATAAACCTGGAACTGCGCATGTTATGTCATCTTTAATCCATCCACCCACTTGCTCGCTCACTCACTCACCAGCAACACAAACTTATTGGCAACTTTGTGGGAAATAGTGTGTGATGGTAACATCCTGTCTGGCCGAAATCTCACATTATCACTTGCAACACAGCGGTAATGCAGTAACATGTCAGAGAAAGAAAGTCGGAGGGAGAGAGAAAAAAAAAAAAAGCACACTGTGGTGTGTGTTGCTGACTTACAGTGAACTAGAGGTTGACACATATCCTGTCACACACCCACACGCATCAAACACACACACACACACACACACACACACATGTTGTCCTTGGTCATTTTTGGGGACGTTACATAGACTTATATTAATTTCCTGAATACTAATAACCACTACTTGCCTAAACTTAACCTTAGCCTAATTCTATCCTTAACCACTCACCCAAAAATAAGCGTTTTACCAATTAGGGACACAGCTTTTGTCCCCAATTAACTGTCTTTCGTCTAAAATTTTCGTCTGAAATTAGTCTGAAAGGCCGGAGAGAAGGCAACTGCTGATCTGCAATATTGTGAATGTCTGCATGTGTATATACAGCAAAGTGTGTGTGTGTGTCTGTGTGTGTGTGTGTGTGTGTGAGCATGCCTGAGTGTATTTGAACTCATCCCATAAAAGCAAGTGGGCATCAGCCAGGGGCTCAGAGAGTTTCTACCAGCAGCTTGTACTGCACAGCACCACCCACGGCGTCCATAATCCCCCCCCACCCCCCCCACCCCCACCCCCACCCTGCACACACACACACACATTAACACACACAGCGAAACACACACACACAGTACTAAGTGAAGACTTGTTGCAGTGAAGGCGAGCAGGCGTGGGTTCAGTAATGTATACAGGAGAAGATGGAAAGCAGAGAGAGAGAGAGAGAGAGAGAGAGAGAGAGAGAGAGATGGGTGAGGGGGAGGACAGAGAAAGTTTTGCTGGCTCGTTTCAATGTGAAAGTGCAGGGGTGGGGGGGGAGGGGAGGGGGAGAGGAGGGGGAGTACCCTGCCTGATTACTTTTCCCTTGCTGTTGTTAACACACACACTCTCTCTCTCTCTCTCTCTCTCTCTACATATTCGCTCGTTTGCACTTTTTCTGGGGCTTTAACGGATCTCGATCATCTGAGCGGGACAACGGCGCGCTGAGAGCAAGTTTGGAGGTTTAACAAGATAATTATTCTCATCCATCTGCGTTTTCTACAAGAAGGAACGGAAGGAAGGAAGTTGTTGTGGCAGATGGACAGATGAGGGTGGCAGAATATTACCGTGAATCTGGTAGAGCAGTGTGTGTGGGGGGGGACACACGTTTCTGCTGCCAGGATTTAATGAATTATTTAAAAAGAAAAAAAAAAACTTTCATTGAAATTTTTGGGGCTCTTTTTTCGTGGCAATCAAGGAAAGCGAGTTGAGAGCGTAGCAGCCGTGTCGAAGTGTTTTGAAAGGAGGAGATGAATATCAAAAGTGGGAGTGACTGAAATAAAGTTCAATAAAACAATGTTTTGACACTGCGGTGAAGTGCAGATTTACAAAGAAACCCAGCGGGGCCGACTGTTTTCACTTTCTTTTAAACAGAAGAAAAAAAAATATCTGTTTGTTTGATTATTAAAAACAGATGAAAACTGGATGGAAAATACAATTTACACGACAAATTCATTAGTTAAACTGCTTTTTTATACGTAGAAAGCACATAATCAGCAGTTCAACCCTCTTTTATCTTTACTTTCTGCTACCAGACAAATTGTAAACTGTGGTGATCAGCGTCTTTCTGCTGGATGACGACATAAAATCAAACTCAAAATTGGTTTAAACTGATTTACTTCTTTTCAAAAACCTTCATATGTATTTATGTATCTTTTGATTATATGTAGACATACAATCTAAGAGCTCAGTGCTGGGTTTGTTTACATTCAGACGACCTCATTGACCTTCATTTGTAGGGATGCTGAGAGATTCCCTCTGATTGGTTTTCTCTTCCCAGGTTCTGTTTTATACTGTTTATGATACTGCTGCTTTCTGTCTGTATGAATATTGTTTGATGAAAGTCAGAGAACCGAAACATCATTAATAAAGTGAGTAAAAGTGAGCAGGAAGGAGTTTGTGGTTCTTTTGCCGTCAGTCGAAATCTATAAAGTCTATAAAGAACAATGAACTTTCTTCCTGCTGTGTATGAAATGATTAATGTTTTAGTTAATGGACAGAGAGGCAAGATAAGATAAATCTCAGGAGACATGAGATGATTAACAGAATGAGAAAGCAGAAAAAAAATACATAACTTCAAATTCAAATACGTCAGTCTAAGAAGGAAAAACGTCTCTGTTCACGACTCAAGACGTATCCAACGAGTGACGAGGAGCGTTAGCAGACATAGTTGTTGTTTTAAGCCGAAGAAGTTGGGAAATAATGATACTGAATAACTGAATAACTGCTGCGTTTCTGTGTTTCACTGCTGATTTGATCACATGAGGCTTTTGGAGAAACACAATAAGTAAGTCACTGCAGCAGTGGGAACTTGTGGAGGCATTGTGCTTTGTTTCTGACATCTTCCACACAACTGTTAGTATTAAATCACTTTATTAAAAATTAAAGCAAGGCCACATTTGCAGCTAACAGTAAACAAGTGCTAATGATTATGACATCACCGAGAAGAGGTAAAAAAAAAGCAGGCTGTGTGTGGACCCCAAACACACACACATACACACACACACACACACACACATGCACCACCTCCCTTCCTGTGAGCTCACAGCCCTCCTGCTTACTGAACGTACTCAGGCTCACAGGTGCAGATGTCACTAAATATAGAGCCGGCAAAGGAAGGAAAAGGCCCCTGCATGTGTGTGTGTGTGTGTGTGTGTGTGTCCACCGCTTTTGTTAGCGTGTTAATTCTCATACACATGGAGGATGTAGTAGACTAGTTTTACTCCTCCTCCCTGTTTATGTGTGCGCTGACGGCACACAGAGGTCAAAGGTCAGAGGAAGGGCGCGCAGGAGTGATGAATTCTTTATCAGCGGAGGAAGAGGAGAGATGTGTGCAGGTCCGGCGTCGTACAGACATTCAGATAACGAGTGGCGTCTTTATCACATCGCTCATCTTTATCGATCAGCTGCTGATGTGTCGGATTCTTATAGATTATTATTTATCACTTCATTTTTAAAACTCGCTTCTCTATTTCTATATTTCTTTTCTCTCGTCCTGTTCAGCTCATTTTAGCCAGATATTTGGTTGTCGCGGGTAAAAATGATCAATATTGGACAATTGTGCAAAACATTGCAGAAAACAGAAAGAAAAAAAAGATAATTTCCACAAAAACTACAAAAACACAATATATGAACCACAGATACAATTATTGTAAACAAAAAGAAACTAAGTTTGAATTTTAACCGCAGTGACTCTTAAACTGCTGCTGTTACTTTCATTATCAATTAATCTGCAGATTCTTTTTCTCAATTAATCGTCTATAATATGTCGGAAAATAGTGAAAATGCACCTTTAAATTACTTATTTTGTCTGAACAACAGTGCAAAACCAGAGATTTTCAGTTTATTATAATGTGTGATAAAGAAAAGTATTAAATCATCACATTTGAGAAGCTAAAAGCAGCAATTTTTTGGTATTTCTGCTTAAAAAATGACAAAAACGATTATTCGATTATCCAAATAGTTGCCGATTAATTTTCTGTTAATCAATTAATTGATTAATCACCGCGGCTCTACCTGACTCATCACTACTTGCTTGTTAAAGCTGATCAGGACATATACTAGTGCAATTTCCTGAAATATTAATAATAAATATTAATAATAAAACAATTTTCTGCATGTCTGCTGCTGCTGTTTCCTTTGTAGATCCAGGACCGCTCCTTCAAACATCACATGGTCTTCATCATGTGGTGAACTGCTAGTGTGTGTTCCTGTATATATATATATATATATATATACAGGAACACACACACACACATATATATATATATATGTGTGTGTGTGTGTGTGTGTGTGTGTGTGTGTGTGTGTTTGTGTGTAAAAGTGTGTGCATAATTAGCTGAATATTTAAAAGGGAGTCAAATTTAATTTATTTGCCTTTTTGGAGGAACATCCTTCAACCGTACGCTGGTTTATAGAGAAAATACACACACACACACACACACACACACACACACACACACACACACACACACACACACACACACACACACACACAAGCAAATTAAATTGCAGGCTTTAACTCAATTGAGCAGGGTTCCCTCCATCCTGCCCCCTCCGCCCTAATGCATCTGAAGCATGTTGTGTGTGTGTGTGTGTGTGTGTGTGTGTGTGTGTGTGTGTGTTGGCCGTAATCGTGCAGCTCAAGGATGATAATCAGTCATTCTGCTCGATACTGACATGTCATCATTATTTATCACAATTATAAATTCAACTTTGGGGAAAAGATAAACGTATCGCGCTTAAACGGACGATAAACGCTCCGTCACCGTCGATGATGATCCGACAGATCACCTGAGAAGAGGAAACTAAACCTGATCGATTTAGATTAATTAATAAGAAGACAAAATTGTAATTGTGTGTGTAGTTTAACTGTGTAGCCTTACTGTGTGTGTGTGTGTGTGTGTGTGTGTGTGTGTGTGTGTGTGTGTGTGTAATCTCTTTGTGATTCTGACTGGCCCAAAAATAAAAGGTCCTTCAGCGGAGTGATGATTCCTGTCCACACCTGTCAACTCTGTCTCCACACACGCACACACACACACACACACACACACACACACACACAAACACACACACACACACATACACGCGCACACACACACACACACACACACACACACACACACACACACACACACACACACACACACACACACACACAGTATGTCAAGGTTGAAGTGAAAGCACATGACATTGTTGAACTCTTGGCTCAGATCCACTCTAGGCACACTGTACACACACACACACACACACACACACACAATCCTCTTACCGTCTCTCTTTGCTTTTCAATACGTTTAAAATTCAGTGTGTTAACGTAAAAATAATCAAATATTAACCAATAAATCCTTTTCCGATCTATTTTACTCACAAATATCAACATCCGTACACTGTTTCCTCTAAGAATTGTAACTTAAAACTTCCTTAGAATTGTTCCAGAGAGGTTTATTCATGCTCATAATCATGTGGATCATAAATAACAGATAACAAAATATAGAACATAACTCTGCTGTCTCACTACCACTACTACACTACACCACCACCAAGCAGGACCCAGTGGCAGCGGTTCCCATTCCCTCACCAGTAGCTCCAGCCAGCTGCTCCAAGCTGGGAAAGTACACGTGGTTTGCGTTAGTCACGATTATTATGTACATGTTTCAGCGGCGGCGTTCATCATCTCACATTTAGCTGCTGTTGAAAGCATACAAGGAAAACATATTCATATTCATATTCATACAGGACTCAAACATCTTGTCACCTTCTCACTAAAGCTGCAAACATCAGTCAGTTAATCGATTAGTTGTTTACTATTAAATTAATCTGCAACTGTTTTGATTAAGCTGATTGATAGCTGAGTCATTTTCTATCAAAAAAATGCTAAAATTCTCTTGTTTCAGCTTCTTCAATGTGATAGTTTCTGGGATATTTAGTCATCTATGACGGTAAACTGAATATCTTTGGGTTGTGGACAAAATAAGACATTAGAGGAGATTTTATAGACCAAACAAATAATTGATTAAACAAGAAAATAATAGACTCATTAATCCATAATGAAAATCGTGAATAGATATGTGTATTTGTGTATTTTTATTTGCATATAATCTGTAAAACCTCCGAAGATTGACCTTTTAAGATACATTATAGGCACCACAGTCATAGATGACGACAAATAACAGCATATGTCATTACAACCTCACTGTTTATTTACCAAACTGAAAGAAAAAAATTAATTTCATATGTGTTTTTTCTGTCGTTTCAACATCTCGCTGCGGATGAAGTAGTGAAAAAACAATGTGAAAATGAAAATGTGAAATCTACTAGACGGGATGTTCGACTTCTATAAAGAGCCATTTCACATTTTACCAGCACTGCAGCATGGATGTGGTCAAAAAGAAAGAAAAGAATTAAAATGCCGAGACTGAGACTGAAAAAAAAAAAAAAAAAGAAAGCGAGTATGAGTGAGAGACACACAGAGACAAAGACAGAGAGAGAGAGAGAGAGAGAGAGAGAGAGAGAGAGAGAGAGAACAGGGAGGACATTGTGTTTCATCTGTTCTCTGTGACAGAGAGCACACGGCCTCTTTGGACTGACACACTGCAGGCCCTTCACACACACACACACACACACACACACACACACACACACACACACACACACACACATACTACTGCTATACTTGTGAGAACCCTCGTTGGCATGCTCCCTATCACCAAACCTTACTAGTGGACAATAAAATGATACAAGTATAGAAACTTTCCCTGCATAAATTTCTGTCTAAAATAAGCAAAAATATGAACTTAAAGGACACATTTCATGCACGTTTCCAAGTCTATATTTATATTCTGGGGCTCTACTGGAATATCTTTGCATGACTTACAGTTACAAACTCCTTATTTATCTTTTATTCTGGCTCTTTATGCAGCCCCTCAGTTCAGCCTCTGTCTGAAACAGGCCGTTTTAGCTCCTGTCTCTTTAAGGCCCCGCCTCACTCTGATTCTCACTGTTCTGCAGCAGGATTTCAGATATTTTTCTCGTTCCTTACTCAAAATGGAAACCTCTCAAATACAACGTGTATGCGAATGTGTCCTGGGCTACACTGAAGGACCGCCTACTCAACTGACGTCCTCCGTGTAAGCAGAGGAACGTAGTCATTCGCACGTCAATGACGTCATTAAAGTGCAAAACAATAAGAAGAAGCCAGAACTACAGGCAAAATTCTCGTGGGTGGGGTTCACATGTCTGATTTCCATTTAGGCTGAAGAGTTTTGGTTTTGACCGCACGCCAAGGTCTCTGCAAACTTTTTCTTCTTCTTTGTCTTTTAATTCTGGCAGACTAGGTATGGGAAGTGCATTACTGCCTCCCGCCAGTTACAAACAACAATGCATTTGGTCTTTGCAAACTTAAACGATGTACATGTTTATTTGCATAAAGAGCGGGGAAGTGAGATCCGATCACAAGTGGTCGCTAGAGATGCAGGTTAATGCCAGGTGTGAATGAGGCCATAGACAAACAACATCATAACAGTGTAAAATTAACAGAAAATCACAAAAACATGATATGTCCTCTTTAAATAAAAGAATAAGTAAAGATTACAAGTCTGTTACCCTGACATTCAATACCATCTGTATTCCACATTTCTGTCAGAACCAAAAAAAGTATACTTTTTATTATTATTATTATTATTATTATTATTATTATTATTATTATTATTAGCCTACTATTATTATCATTGTACCCAGCAACACTTCATATTTTGCATATAGTATCGGACTTCTACAAAGTTGCAAAAGACAGATTTTAAAAAGAATAGTTCAAATCAACACAGCAGAGGATGAGAGATCCTTACTTTTAGTCCTCAGCATGTGCAAAAATCTACAAACACTTCCCATAATGCAACCTGATATGGTCTCTTTCTTGGACTCGCACTAAACACTGAGGCCGTCTTTCAAACTCTGCATCCCGAGTTTGTAACGCAGGCTTTCTGTTATAAATTTGCTCCAAACTCCAAGACTTCATCAGGGTCATTTCTCAAACTTGACAAAGCCAAAGAAGACATTAATCAACCATTTTCTAAGACAAATTAAGTGATTTTTTTATGTGTAAAATTGGTGGAGTGCCCCTTTAACCTTAACATATATATGATCTTAACCCTGAAACCAACACTTCACCCTCAAACACATCTTTTGAGAAGTGAAGCTTGGACAAAACGTCTTCACTGTCCAGCTCTAAAGTGCTCACAGAGAGTCTTTACGCTTCGAGAGAGAAACTGCAGCGTAGTTTGCAATATCCTGAAGCACTGCACTAATGGATGCGATGAAACGGATACCTGTTACAATCCATGTGGAAAAAAAAAAAAGTCGATTTATAATAAATAAACGGATGCACTAAATAAATAAAAGCAGTGAGAGTGGAGCTAAAGATGCAGGAAAACATGCAAACACACACATATTCTGACCCTGGAGAATAACTTTATACAACTGGACTCACTTCTGCTGCTAATGCAACTGCGTTTACTTCACACAAACCAGAGCAAAGCACACACACACACACACACACACACACACACACACACACACACACACACACACACACGGCCTCCTGTCGGCAGCCACTCATGCCTGTCCTCCTGTTTAGCCGTGTCTGTCTCTGCCTAATTTGTCCCTGTTGAATAAATGATGCTGCAGTATTGTCTACAAGCCAGCTATGGTGACACACACACTCAGCTCCTTGTACACTAGCAAAGTAGGTTGTTATTTTGTCAGCTTACAGAGGAAATGTATCCGAATTTTAAGTTTTTTTTACCTTTAAGATGACATTTTTTCTGCTTTCTTCTTCTCCCTCTCTCTCTTTATCAGCATAAATGAGCAAAACATTTAAAAATAACTGTCTTAAGGATAAATAAGGCAGTTCAGACAGGTTTGGGCAGTTTTTATGCTCTTATGGATCAAAAGGTTTCCTTGTTCACTGTTCACTCAGTTTGTAGTAAACAAGCTCATCCTGTAAAAAAGTGAAAAGAGAAAATGAGGTGGAAACACAAAAGATCTTCTGTTTGTGCTACAGAGATCTTTCCTTTTTTAAAAAGTGATAAATGAGGAAAATCTACAATGTTTGTGCTGAAAAAAAAGGATTAAATGATCATGTTTTCGGACTCCATTGCTCCTTGTTGCAGCAATTCAACATGATAAACAACACGCTGCGAATAATAACTGGGAGATAACAGGACGAGACTCCTGACATCAAATCAGTGACTGACAGGTGATGTATGTGGTACTTTACACTGTGTGGTGTGACAAGGACATTTCAGTTTATAACTATAAAAAAATGTTTCACTTTAATTGTCGGTTCAAAACTTCCATATCTGGGGTAACAGAATAAAAGATCACTATTTCGGTCGTGAGCTTCAGAGTTTGAACTTTTCATTGACAAAAGTCCTGAACTGAGCTATAGACGACGTTCAGCAGCCTCATTAGAGTCTCTTTATTGGCCAACTGACAACTCTGAACCAGAAGAAAATGAGTTAAAAATGTAAAAACAGACCTGATTAAAGGTGCACTGTGAAGTTTTCTTGTCATCAAAATAAAGTTATGTTTACATTCAAGTTTACTCACTAAAATGCACCGTAAACGTGTTGAATACATGTCCTTCCTTTAACTCTTTCATGCATGGTGGTCACTACTAGGGGTGTGCTCGAATACAAATATGTTATTCGGCAAAGCACAAATAGTAGGGTTTTTTTTACGAATATTTGTTTCATACAAATATTTTAAAAAAATATTTGTTTTCTGGAAGAAAAAAAAAACATATTAAATACCAGCGCACAGGTCGGTTACATCACTATCTCAGTCTCTCTCCTCTGCTCCGCTGTTACGTCTATCAGCAGGTCTCAACGAGGGGAGTCACATCCACCTGCTACATGATGCACTTTTCCTTATTTAGACATCACTTTTGGAGTTCAGGGTGCTCTCCCAAGGGAACACTTCATGAACATTTATTGTAACACTTTAATTTTCTAAAATTAAAAGCGTAATAAAAACAAAAACAGGATTTTTAAACCTCTTTCCACTTTTATTCAAATACAAATACAAATACAAATAATTTTGCTGCCTCAACAAATACAGATACAAATACTGGACTCTCTGCACAACCCTAGTCACTACAGTGGACAGCTACTCAAAAGCCATTTTCTTATATATGCATGGGTTTTAATGTTATAGTTGCACATCAGCCAACACAGTGGACTCTAGTGTGTCGTCCCATACGCAGCCATCCATCGGCCAGCCTTTTTAAGTGCAACACAAATTTCTCAAAACCATAGACTGTAAAAGCTAAAAAACCAAGATGGCCACCTGCCAGCCGGAAATGCTCTGCAGTTCAGGAATATCTTGCCAATCCTTCTATAGTAATAGACCCTTGCAGGTAAATAAAATTTTGTAACATCAAGTAACAACTAAGCAGTAATACAATTGTTAAAATTTCCAAGTATTGATTTTATGTTGGGAGAAAATGACAATTAATCATCTGTCCACTAAGTTGGACAAACTCCAAGAAAAATGCGTGTTTAAAAAAAATGAAGTTCAAATATGTTTTTTCCATGCCTACAGAGGAATAAAAACACTTATCATAATCCATGCATGAAAGGGTTACTATTTAAAAATCAAGACATTATTTACATCCATGTTTATGAGCTTATACTCTTCTTCTTCACTGCCTTTTTTGGTGCATTTATATGTGTCTTGGTGTGTTACTAAGACCCGCTTTTAAAGACATGCCCCCATAGCGCTACTAGTGGTTTAAAAAACTCCACAGGGTACATTCAAAATAAAAAACAAAACCTTCCCATCATCTGGGAAAGTCCAAATAATACTGGTGAACACGGACATATTCTTCTCTTCCCAATGATGCCAGGAAGCTTAAGAGTTAGGGCCCTCTGTTTCACTTCTACAAAACTGCAGTATACCACGAGATTAACAAGCCTCTAAACACAGTTTAAAACAAATATTTAAAGCCGTGTTATGTCTGTTGAAAAAGCCACAGAGGAACTGCAGGTGACGTTTGCAGGCTGCTTGTGGTTTCATACAGATGGCGATACATATCATTGGGATAACGGAAGAGAGAGAGAGGGGATGAATGAGAGAAGCAGAGATTGAGGAGAAACATGTGCGTTAACCTCTAACTGACTCATAGCAAGGTTTATGACATATGAGGAAGGAGGACACAGGGGAGAGGGAGGCTGCAGAAAGAAAGAGAACACTGGGAGATGAGCTGGACGGTCAAAGATACTGTTAGATATATTATATGCAGAAAGTTTAAGAAGTCAGGCAGGGCCTCTGTTTAATAATTCTCTGGGTGCATATGCTTGATTTCCATTCTCATAGTTAACATTAATGGATGTATACATGCAGCTAGAAAAGAAATGTTTTCTGTCATTATGGGTTATTGAGTGTAGAAGGACTGGTGAGTGCATTCTTAGTGCACTTCCCAAAGCCCGGATAAATGGGAAGGGTTGCGTCAGGAAGGGCATCCGGCGTTAAAACCCTATGCCAAATCAAATATTCAGATCATGAATCAGATTTCCATACCAGATCGGTTGAAGCCCGAGTTACCAACAGCTGCTACTGGTGCTGTTGACCAGCAGGGTGCTGATGGAAACTATGCTACTGTTGGGCGAAGGAGAAGGAGAGAGGGGGGGGGGCATGTCAGGAGGCAGCGGGAGAGGAGGAAGGATAGGAGTGTGGAGTTGAGAGTCGGAACTTTGAATGTCGGCAGTATGACTGGTAAAAGGAGAGAGCTGGTTGATATGATGGAGAGAAGGAAGGTAGATAAACTGAGACCAGGTGGAAGGGGAGTAAAGTAAAGCCGGGAGCATCGGAGTCGGGTTCAAACTGTTCTAGCGTGGTGTGGATGGGAGGAGAAATGAGGTGATCCTGAAAGAAGAGTATGTTAAGAGAGTGTTGGAGGTGAAGAGGGTGTCGGACAGAGTGATGAGTATGAAAACTGAAGGTGTGATGATGAATGTTGTCGGTGCATACGCCAAAGTCGGGTGTGAGATGGAGGAGAAAGAAGAATTTCTGGAGTGAGATGGATGAAGTGGTGGAGAGTGTACCCAACGAGGAGAGGAATGGTGACTGGAGAGGACTTCAACGGGCGATGAGGAGGTGATAGGCGTCAAGGAGAGGACAGATGGTGGTGGATTTTACGAAAAGGATGGAAATGACTGTGGTGAATATGTATTTTAAGAGGAGGGAGGAGCATAGGGTGACGTATAACAGTGGAGGATGGTGCAATCTGAAAGAGATTAGAGACTGCAAGGTGGTAACAGAGGTAATTCTACTTTATGTTAATTATTGAGGTCGTAGTAGGTGATGGTGGTACTGGACTGCATTATATTGAATGTATGTTAATGGGGTCGGGGTGGCAACAAAAACTGAGACTGTATGAGCTTCGTAAAAGTAGAATTTATGGCAGAGCTGTTGTGTTGGATTGCATTAGATTCCACAGGTGTTGCTAATGAAGTGGATCACAATAAAGGATCAAATAAAAAGAGGAGATGAAACAATGTCGAATGGAAAACATCAAAGGCAGATCATGAAAGAACTGAGCAGACAAATGTAATTAATTAACGGGGAACTCGATTTTACACATGAAAGTGTCTTTACAGGTGTTGGGGAGAACTACTGCATATGTAACACAGTATAAAGCATTTTGTGTCCGTAGAGGGAGGTGCGTGAAGTTTGTTAAACCGGCTTCGAGTGATGTCACTTGAGTCTGTGTTAGTTGGGGCTGAATACTACAAGTTTGAAAAGTAAAAAGATCTGAGGTTGTGGAGTTAGAAACTAGCAGTGATGTCATTTGCAGTCAGAGTCAGGCAGCAGGATGACGGCCCACGGGACACGCCCCCCCCCCCCCCCCCCCCCCCCCCCACGCCCCCCCCCCCCCCCCCCCCCCCGCCGGTTTGAGGGCGGCTGTCACAGCTGTAAATCATAATGTCACGCCGACTTTTTATATCATCACATAACTAATAAAAAACAAACTTATCAGAAAAAGCAGTTGACAATAAATCAGCGTGATAAGAACGAGATAAAAATGTATTTGACGTGCACTTTTATTTGTTTAAGTTTGGTTCATGTCCCATCTGCTAACATGTAGGGGGCGGGACTTATACCGCAGCCAGCCACCAGGGGGCGAATGAGGTGTTTTGGCTGTCATGTCGTCCATATTTATATACAATCTATGATATAAACCATGAGGTAAAAATGTGTAGAGCACGACACGGAAACAACACATTAAACTGTTCCTAAATAAAACCTGAGCAGGAGGGAGAAGCGCTCTCTATATGATCATCTGCTCTATAATACTCTCATGATACTCGTCTTTATTGCTCTCTCGCTCTCAGCGTGAATGGAGGAGAGTGGACGAGACCGCCCACGCACCCATCTGCTTCTACTATGTGCTCTCACCTTCACACACACACATATGCATTTACACACACACATTCACATCTAAGATACCATAAAGGCAAACAATATGCATGATGAGATGATTTTCCTTTTCTATTCAACCTCATCATAAACACCCCCCCCCCCCCCCCCCCCCCCAACACACACACACCCTATATTATGGCCTGTTCTTGGTTTATTGCCAGTTCTCTTGTACAATGTAATCTGCTTGAACATGTTGCTGTGTCTCTAAAAGAAACAACCTTTTCCACACACACACACACACACACACACTGTCTTCCCCCCCAGCACTAACTCAAAACATACCTGAAGCATTAGTCGACTATTAGCTGTTCTTAAAGATTTATATTTGGGCCGTTTGGCCTTTATAAACAGCACACCGCAGAGCGCAGACGGCCCTGCACCGAAGGCCTCGAAGAAACCGCATGACACACATCTAAAACTTGTTAACTGACAAACTGACTGAAACTCGAGTACAAAGCTGATTACTCATTAAGATGTCTACACCACGTCTGGTAGGAACTAACAGCTGAACAGATCTGTGGAAAACCTCCAGAGAGCTTTAAACTTTATCTCTTCATCAGGAGTCGGCGTCGGCTGAGAGGATGCGTACGTTGAAGCTGTGGGTTCAAGCAGTTCAGGGTTGCAACTAAAGATTATTTTCATGATCGATTAATCTGTCGCTTAGTTGTTTGGTCCATAAAATGTCAATGACGTTTTCCCAACCAACAGTCCACAACACAAAGATATTCAGTTTACTGTCACAGAGGACTACAGAAACCAGAATATTCTTATCTGAGAAGCTGGAATGAAAGATTTTGTACTTTTATTTTTCTTAAAAATGACTCAAAGTGATTAATCGATTATCAAAGTAGTTGGCGACGAATTTAATAGATGGCAACTAGTCGATTAATCAACTAATTGTTGCAGCTCTAGCGCAGTTGCTAACGTTTCATTTGTTATTAGTAAGTTTTTGCAGCGGTAGCGACTTCAAGTCCCCAGAAGGACCATTTATATACAGGTATGTTTGCAATAAAACAAAAATACTGCATCAAAATCAATGAAACAACATTCATATAATGATGATGATGTTTAAACATGAAAAATGTTGCAGTTCATCAATATTGAAAATACTTCATATCGTAAAATTGATCTATTTTACTTATGTTAGCCAGATTCACCTGCCATTAGGATGGTTTGGGTGAGTTTACACACAGTAGAAGAACAGTTTTGCTGTTTCTAGACGTCCTCTGTCTCAGCTAGAGAGACTAACTGTATATTTTCCAGCAGATAAAAGAATCTAATCCTGCATTCTTGCAATGGCGGCATAATTGGAAGACCAGGAAAACCTAATGTTACTCCGACTTGGGAGTGTTTACACATTACAGAGTTTGGTAAAAGAGGTTTTATGTACGACTCCTTCTACTTAGAATCTTCTGCCAAATGAGTCAAAACTACAGTCTCTGGTTTCTCTGAGCAGATTTAAAGCTTTGCTGCAGGAACTCTGAGTCATCATCTATCTGCTCATGTCAAGGTGCTTCCTAGAGGGTTTTAAATGCTTCAAATTGCTGCTGTTTTTCAGTCCAACTCTAGTATGTTTTAAGGTTGTATTTTTTTTTCTGCCTGTCTTGGCGAGGACATTCTTACAAAAGAGATGTTTAATCTCAATAAGGCTTTCCTGTTAAATAAAGGTAAATTGAAATAATGAATTCTACTGCTGACCCAGCCTTTCACCTGTGCTGTACCGTGGTCTTTTTTTGAGAACAAGACACTGAATTGATACAAAAGCTGCTTGTTTCATTACATATCCTGTTGCACAGGTAATTAAGTGATGGATGTCAGTGCATAACAAGATCATTGGTTTTAGAGAGTGAGAAGCAACATTCAAGGAAATTCTCTGTTTTCAGTTTTTAATAAGATCCAATTGAACATGTTTCCTCTCCCTGCTGAGGGTCATGGAGAGAACTTTCATAGATTATATTCAGGATACATATCAGACATGTAGATCTGTACATGTGCTTCATGTCAGACCGACCACACAACGTACAGAGATCGCTGAATTTACAAGCCATCGCTTCATTTCACACTGGCTGCGTGTTTATCAGTCAGTGAGAAGAAAAGCATTGAAGCGAGGCGACCTGCCTCAAGTCAAGGTTATATGAATATTCTGTTTGTCTGTGCTGTTTATTTTGTTATTTGGATGGTGTCCAATAGCAACAAGGTCATCACGTGCCCCGGGAGAAGAAAGTATCTGTGAGGATGTTTAGTCACCTTCAGGATTTTAAACTCTTCTATATATCTGTCTGGATGAAGGTTGATTCAAAAATTCAATCATTAACGTCACATGTTGTCAACTGAAGCTTAATGAGACTCATTTTAACCTAATCACACACTGAGACGCATTCCTCACACACACACACACACACACACACACACACACACACACACACACACACACACACACACACACACACACACACACACACAAGCTGTCCCAAAGCTTTTACAGTATCACATGAGCCTTAGTCAAGCTGGAGTCATGTGGTTGCATGTATCCTCAAAGAGACCTACAGCTACACAGTCAGACATGGGAACACAGGACAGATCAACTAAGAGAGGCGGATATATGGAAACTTATAGACCAGTAAAAACTTGACAGCTGACCACTGACAGCTGACAGCTACTCGTATAAGCAGTGTAACTACGTCTTTTAACTAGCGTGTTGAACCTCAGTACCGTTTTGGTACCCACTTTAATGTGTTGGAGCACTAGGCATCAAAGAGCATCAAGTACCGAAATCTGGCATCAAATGTAGAGCAGCAACAAGTAGTCGGCAACTATTTTGATATTCGAATTCTGGTCATTAGGGTTAGGAGGTTAGGGTTGGGGTTAGGGTTAGGGTTGGGGTTAGGGTTGGGGTTAGGGTTTAAGCAAAAATTGCTGGTTGCAGCTTCTTAAATGTGAGGATTTGAAGCTTTTTTGTCTCATACGTGATAGTAAACAGAATATCTTTAGATTTTAGATTGTTTATCAGATATAAACAAGATATTTGAAGATGTCACCATGAGCTCTAAGGAATTATAACGGGCATTTTTCACTATTTTCTGATATTTTATAGATAAAACAACAACGGCTCTGAGTTGCCAACAAGGAAACATGTCAGAAAGGTTTTTTTTGTTGTTGTTGTTGTGTTTTTTGATTTGTTAATGTGTCTCCTGAAATGTGAGTTTTGCACCTCCGGGCCACCATACAAAAAGATCAATTGATTAATCAAGAAAATAATCTACAGATTAATCGACATTTATCAACCGAGATGTTTATGGAGACTTTTGTCCAACATTGCAATGAACAACAGAGCGGAGGAGCAACTCAGCAGCTGAAGAATAACACAGTTTGACTCTGATCAACACTGCACAACCAAACTTCCGTCATAGAAACTCCCATTTTGCAATTAACAAATATATAACTAAAATAAAGCAATGCCTAAAATTTGCTTAAAAGTTGAGTCCCCCAGCCTAAGAATCCAATCTGTCAATAGATGAAATGTCAGTGTGCCGGTTCACTCTCAGCGGCTCTCATAGTGTCGTTTTGGGTCGCAGCAGGCAGCCACTGTACACTACCTGCTCAACACCAAACGGCAAAACAGACACAGTTAGCTGTAGACTAGCTGGTGAACATAGTGGAGCATTTAGCAGCTAAAGAGCCAGATATTTCCCTCAGGAGTTGGTGGAGAACAAAAACAGAGCTAAAAGAGAGCGAATATTGGACTTACATTCACCAGGTGGACAGAAACACGACTCCACATGAATGATAATGTTGCTCCGTAACTGCTGGATGTGGAAATAAACAACTGTTTGCTAACAAGTTCAACATATTAATTTAAAAGGTGATGATGTGTCAGAGTTGTGTTCACTACTTGTTCCTGCTGAAGTGGACAAAAATCAGTTAATGCAGGTTTAACATCAAGTTTCCCTCATTGCCAAACAGCCTGAATGTATGAATATACATCAAACACATTAACACAACTACATGTAAAAAAGCGTTGTGTGTCTGTCTGTTTTTTTAAGTGTGTAATAAATGTACAGTTTTGTGAGTGTGTGTGTGTGTGTGTGTGTGTGTGTGAGTGTGCGCGTAGAGTGACAGGGTGTTTTCTCTTCTCTCATCCTGTTTGTGAGGAAACAGAGTACTAAGTTTAATTCTGCCGTGTACAGCTCACCGCTGATTTACGTTACTGACATTCCACAGACGCCTGACCTCTACTCTCCAAATTAAGATTTATTTATTTATAAACTTCTTCTGTTACATAAGCTGTGCAGTATTTTTCTGACGTGCGTCTGTCCCGCTGAAGGACAGATTTAGTAGCCGACGGGTATCACAAAGGGAACGCCGAATGTGTTTTTTTTCATACTGATATTAGATTACATCAGCGACTAGTTTCTCTTAGATGATTCACAACAGTGTGAAGTGTTAAAGTTCCATCATGAGCAGCTTGGATTGAAAAATGTTTCCATCCATAAAGAAAACAGAAATAATTAGTAAACTATTATCATCACTCCTTAACAGCTGTCAGGTGATGAATCTGAATCCATCCTCACTCTTGTAAATGATAAATCTAATATGAAAAAAGTACATTTACATACAATGTGCAGTAAAATTTCACATCACTGTATGTGCATTTCACTTTTTTGAAGAATATTGTTGAATGTCTATAAATTTACAGTTAATTTAATATTTTTTATGCCATTAATTTACAATTAAATTCTATAATTCACCCAAAAACAGTCAATATTTCTTTTAAAAATAAGGTCAACCGTTGTTATTCTACAGCATGACTGTATTTTTTTAAAAGGTTTTGTTAATAAAAACGCAACAAGAAATTATTTTACATTTAAATTTCAAAATAAAAGGCTTTCTGTTATAAATAGAGCCAATGCATCGATGTATCTTTACAAACTGTGAGTCGTCTACAGTACCTCAAAAAGAGACTGAGGTTTAAATATATCATCTGAATATATTAAAGAACAGTCATTTCTTCTATTAAATAAAGTTATGTTTTCAGGATTGTTATTATTTAAAGACAAGCAGCATATCTCAAAACGAATCAACAGATATTTCAGCAAACCTTCATGAAAAGTGAAGCTATGAGCCGTGAGTTATAATCTTAGTGCAGATCAAATACATATTTTACAAGATTACTTAAAATTTTTTTTTTTTTTTTTTTAACACATTTCCTCTTTTCTCATGAACTCCTGCACTCGCTGAATGAAAACAATCCAGCACATGTGCTCGATGATTATCTATGACCGTCTGTTTTGATACAGATCCAACACCAGCGGTTGACATTTATGACTTGTAAAACATCTGTACTATTATAGAAAATAATAATCGTGATGATTGCGGCAACTTAACCTAATCTGTAAGAGCTTTTAAGTTCATGTTTTTTAATATTTAAACGTGAATTAGCTCTTCTTTAAACTTTAAACCACATATTTACGATAAAGCATGAAAACAAGAGATGTGATCGGCACAAAAAAAAAAAAAACAGGAAATAAAGAAAGAGAAAGTAAAAACAACAGACCCTCTATTAGAAATTATATCTTATCTCTCGACTCTTGGACGATATTACTTCTTATCTCATTTCTATCGCTGTGAGAGGTTTTGTTTGAGCTAAGTGCTGCTGACAGGAGCAGCAGGAGCAGCTTTAGCCACCGGCAGCTGATTTCTTCATCTTGCATTCCTGACATATCTGCGCGACCGTATTGTCTGGTATCGCTCTGTAAGTGACATACACGAACGTGACAAATGATAACAGAAGCTACAAGGAAGGGTGGTGGGGGGGGGGGGCACCTGGGGAGAAATCCCTCCTCTCTCCCTCTTCCCTTCTTTCTCTGGGAAGTAAACTCGGGACAGTGAAAACAGGAAGTAGGGCCTACCGTGTGACTCAAACACACTGCTTTTATTTTTAGACACACACACACACACACACACACACACACACACACACACATACATACACATACACAGCCCTGCCCCCGTTTCCTTCAGCCCATAAAGAGGACACCCCTCTACTACGGCCCGCAGGGAAACAGGGTCAAGAAGAGAGCAGGCCTGAGCTCTTCCTCTTTTCTGTCTCGTGAGAGTTTACAGCAATTCTGGCAAACGGGATGAAAATGCAGAGGTGCCTTTGAGCAAGAAAACAGACCACAATCTGTACAAGAGACAGATCCTTATAGATCAACAGTCAGGAGCCCAAATCAATATTGAAAGGTCTTTCTTCCTGTTCATACTGATCATTAGAGGATCCCTTCATAACAAAATCCACAGTCCTCCTTCTGTGCAAAAATGTATTTCAAAGTTTATCTGAAGCTAATATGAAGCTTCAGCGTCCAAATGAGTCAAATCAAGTAGATATCTTTCAACGTTACAGTCTTTTTAGTGCCAAAGTCTCAGTTTTTGTTACTATACTTCCACCGCAGCTCAACAGGGGAAACATAAAGAGGGAATTTGATGCTAAAAAGACTGTAAATGTGTCAGATATCCACTTGATATGACTAACTCAAGCCTCATATAAGCTTCACATCAACTTTTAAATGACCGTGCAGACACACTGTGGATTTTGGCCTCCATCACTTCCACTGAAAGAACATTTGAAGGAGATCTTTTAATAGCCGGTATGAACTGAAAACCTCTTTCATCTATGAAAAAGCATCTTTTTTTTCATAAGCTGTTCATTTGTTTCACCTCTTAAAGGGTCTGTGGTGCTTTTGACCTCTATTAGAGTTATGGAGCTGTTTTGTTTGTCTCTATAGTTCACACGCACACACAAAGACACACAACGCACACGTGTGCGCGGTTGACAAATTCAGACGAGAAGACTGCAAGTAAGTAAACATAGATGTCAACATTTGCAAGTTTTAAAATGTTTAAAATAAGCAGTTTGGCAAATGATTTATGAGGAAGGACAAACATTCGACACGCTTGTCAGATGTGAAGGATACACAATGCATTCTGGTGAGTAACACTGAAGTAAACACAACTTTTTGCTTGTTTACAGGGAAAATTCCACAGGTCACCTCTAAAGGATAAGGCTGGCAATTTTTCTATATTTTTCTTATTGTCAACAAATCTCATGTGCAAGAGCCAAACCAACGATGATCTACTTACAAGTATTGTGTGTGTATCCAAAGCCTGATATATCTTATTCCTCTGTGCCGTTAGACCTCTGTTGTCGTCCAATGAGCCGCTGCACTGACCCTTCATCACAAAGAGTTTGGTCACTTTAGTTTGTTTAGAAACGGCTCCAAAGACTAATAACAGCGATCACGTTTTCAGTCTCAGGAGAGTAGTTCTGTGTAAGGCAGACAGATGCCACTAAGCATGTGCTGGAACAAGGTTCATCACAACCTCTTGACTTCATACTTAAGTGGTTGTGATGTGTAGCACAACAAACTAGCCGAGCTCTGTAAACAGAACCCTTTCCTGCAGATACTCAGGTCTGCAGCACAGAGGAATAAGATATATCAGGCTTTGATACACACACACACACACACACACACACACACACACACACACACACACGTCGTATTTAATAAGTAGATCGTAATAATAAGTAGATAAATTCGTTGATGGTTTGGCTCCGCGCATGAGATTTCTTGACAGGAAGAAAAATAACGGAAATCGCCAACCTTTTCCCTTAACCTACCGCTTTTACGACATTTTTGACCCCTCAGTCTCACTGACCCATTCATTTGGCTTGATGTTACAAACTCGCACTGCGCGGCCAAACTTTGTTCAAACTCACAGACTCACTTTCTAGAGATCCCAAAAGTTTCCAAAGACACCAAACATGTCAAGGAATGTGTATAAAACGGCACTTAATACATCTAGAATATATCCGTTCTTATGGAACTGCAAAAAACGGAGTCTTGGATTTGAATATTTGACTGTGTAAACATCATGCAGCTGCAGTTGCAAGCTGCAAACTGATACAGAATGAGATGCTGTCAGACAGAATAAGATGTTTTTTTTTCCTGATCTTAAAGCTACTTAAGGGGAAAACCAGGAAATTGTATACTAAATGCTTAAGCTACAATCAAAACGGCACTTCCAAACCACAGTTTTGATTATAAAGCTATTAATCGTTGGACAATAGAAATGACAATAGAAAAAAGTTAAAGAGCTTTCGACAGTGAACCACTACATTGCTTCAAAATCAGTGCAAAAGGTTGCTGTTGTGCTTTCTGGTGCATACATATCTTTGCACAAGAACAAACGCTTTAATTGCAATCTGCAGCGAGACAGCGGAGCGCTCTGCATTCCTCAGATGACTGGACATACAGTCCTGTTTGCAGCAGCGAACGCTGCAGCAGGGAGGAGGGGGAAGTCCCTTTCCAATGTCAACTCGCCATGTGTTACACTTCTTAACTCGTCTGTCAAAGCTGAACTTTCTCTGTCTTAGTAGACTTTTTTTTTTTTTTTCCTTTCGCGTCGCCGCCCGTCAGCTTCGGCAGCTAAACCGCGATCGTTGATGCTTTTAACCGCAGTACAACCGCACAGAAATCTGGCTTTGTCACAGTTGCGTCACCACAGCAACAGTGTGACAACCACAGCTAGAAACAAGCAGACTGGAAAAGAGACCACTGATGCTAAGACTGAAGATGTATTCTTTCAACTGCTTTTTCTTTTCCCCCAAGCTTTTTACAACTATATACAGTAGAGTCCAAAAGTCTGAGACCACTGGGAAAGTGATGTCAGACTTTTAACCATATAGTGTATGTATTAGGGATGTGCAGAAAACCCAGTGCTGATGTGCAACTATACCATTAAAACCCCTGCATATATAAGAAAACGGCTTTTGAATAGCTGTCCACTGTAGTGACTAGGGATGTGCAGAGATCCCAGTATTTGTATTTGTATCTGTATTTGTTGAGGCAGCAAAATTATTTGTATTTGTATTTGTTGAAGCAGCAAAATTATTTGTATCTGTATTTGTATTCGAATAAAAGTGGAAAGAAGCTTAAAAATCCTGTTTTTGTTTTAATTACGCTTTTAATGTTAGAAAATTAAAGTGTTACAATAAGTGATCATAAATAAACTACCTTACGAAGGAGGTCCCCACACCAGGTCTCGAACTGGAGTCTCCCAGATTGCACTGACTACTGAGCTTAAACTTTACTCATCACCTCATTGCAGACAGACCTCTAACTAACAAACATTTTTTTAAATATTTGTATGAAACAAATATTCGTAAAACAACAAAAACATTATTAACAGTATTTGTATTCGGGCACAACCCTAGTATATATAAGCTAATATGAGATTTACCAGTAGGAATTCTGCATTTAGGTCTGCAACTTGATTAACTGATTAATGATTTAGCTGACAAAATGTCAAAAAATAGTGAATGAAACTTATTCTGCTCTCTTGTTTTGTCCGAAGGTCCCAAATATATTCAACTTACAATGATATAAAACACTAAAGCAGCATATTTTCACATTAGAGAAGCTGGAACCAGCAAATATTTGTCATTTTTTTGCTTGGTAAACGACTTCAATGACTAATCAATTATCAAAACTGTGAATTCATTCTCTGCTGATGGACTCATTGATTAATGGATTAGTATGACCACAACACTTTTGTATCTTTACAATAAAGAGTTTGTGGTGATAATAAAAGCAGAACTGACATGATTAGAAACCTCAGCATAATAGCTTTATTATGAATTTATCAATGTCAGTAAAGACTACCATCAGATACTGCTATATCTTTTTATATTTATATATATATTTATATCATTTTTTTCTATATCATGAACCCCTACTTCAGGCTAGTTACACCAGATTATATGTCCATGAACTGTGCCAATATGCTACCTTATCATGTGACAATATGGAAATTATAATCATGGATTACACATTTACATGTTCAGAACGACAGATGTTCAAGTCTGTCTCAGTGAGCCTGTCAGAGTCAGTCAGCACTAAAAATGTTTTGCTAGCTCAGTTTAACCTGCAGGAGTTTCTGAAGGCTCATGTAACGTGTTTTTTTTATGCCACAGTGTTGCAAGCGTCTGCCTACTGAAGCAACTGCCAAGAATTACCACTGTCACAGATGATGAGGAGCTCAAAAAAGACAAAAGTACAGTCTAAAAAATGCCAGAAAAAGAAAGTGCCTGTGGAAGCTCCAGAAACCTGACAGGAGAGAGTGTGTGACTAATAGACAAGATACATAAATGTGATATTTATGTCCTGTTTGAAAGATGAGGACTACTACTACTGTCAAATTTCCTTACAGGACAATTGTGAACATGTGTTGCATCTTCAAAAAATATTTTTTCCAAAAACAGGTGTTGGAAATTAAGGAGGGAGGAGTGGTCGACACAGGTGAAGCACCTCTGCTAAGTAGCAAAATATCAGTTTCATTCTGCAGACATTTCTTATTTCTCCTGTATGAAAAACTATTCTACAGCTTTAATGACACCTGAGTCAAAGGATGCAGTTCTAGTCGACTCATTAGTTATTTTTACTGAGTATATTTATTTTCTGTATGTAACTTAAGCTGTGCAAAGACAAAAATGGTATATATGTTCTGTTTGTGACATATATAAAGCTAATAAATATAAAGCTAATGTCAAAAATGAAAAAAATGCAATGCAAAGTGTGGATGACGATTTAAAAATGAATGTAGGTCAAATCCTTGAGGCACAGCTTATGTTACACTCAAGTATATCACAACTAAGACAAAAATACTGTATGCCCACTCTCAGAGCATGTCCTGAGGAAGAGTAGGAGAAGAAGAAGAGGGCAGAAATAGTAGGCCTATATCATCAAAAGGCCTATTAGACAAGTGTATAGCCTGTATATTATACAGATCCTGCACAAAGAGACGGTTTATACAGGCGGTGGTGTGGCTGCACGAGATCCACCCTTAAACTTAAGGAAAGAGGTTTTCGGTTCGCAGTTGTTAATCAGCGGTTGTTAGTGTCATCGAGAACGTCAGTGAGTCAGCTGCTGCCCTACAGCTGATCCTGTGCTCTAACCACCGAGAGACAGGCATGAATGATTGCATTATTATATTACCCACATAGTGTACAGACTATCCGCTACACTTGTTGGGTACGACGTTAATGTTTTTAAAGACAGATTCAACCAAAAAAAAAAAAAAAAAGTAATATAGTTTTCTGGGAAAAGTCAGCACAGAATCGAATACAGCTCGGATCACGACTTTTAACAAGTGAAACACAGAGTAAAGCAGAGTAACTAATCTATGTTGGTTTATTGGTTGAGTCACTGCTTTCACCCCTTTTAAAAAAACAATCAATTATGTGAAGTGGCTCTTTTCACCCAACTATGAAACTGTGGGATGTGTGTTTATAGTCCGGTATGAGTGTGCAAACCACTTATTCTGCTGAACTTCAACTGAAATTAATTGCAGGAAAACCTTCAACCCTACATGATACATCAACTGATATAATTCATGTGACAACGGTTCCCTTAAATAGCTCACAAACGGGGAAAAATGGGATGACAATGGCACAGATATCTGCAAAGTGAATCATACACATACACACCCTGCTCTATATTTACAGTGTCTTTGCTCCAGTTCACCTGACATTTATTCTTTCAGTACCTGCATTAAAAAAAAAAGTCCAAACACAGACTGTTCTCAGCTTTTGACTAATTTTAGCCCTAACCTTGCTGGGGCAGAGTTTAGTCCTGATCCTACTGGATTTAACCTGCTACCTTGCATAGTATGATGAAGATTACAGAAGGTTACAGTATTGTTAAAGTCTCAGGATAACCAGAAAGCAATTGAAAAAGCACTATTGTAATTAATAGTTTGAGATCTGCACTGCAAAATCTCACTGACAATAATGTGACTTTATGTTCACTGATGGATTACACAACTCAAAGATGTTTCAAATGTAGCCCGTCTGGCCAATTTATCTGTCTGGAACTTGTTTGAATCTCTCGAAAACAGATTAAAAAAAAACCCAACAGCTGTCTGGAATGATAGAAAAAAAAAGTAGGGAGAAAACAGCAGCATTGTTTGCAAAATGCTTAAACGTGATGTAAAGTTCACATGATTTACGGATGTAAAAATGATGCAAAATTAGCAGTATGTTCCTTTAAGATGATTTGACATTCACAGTGTGAGAGCTGAAGGATGTTTTTGATTGGATGCATACATTTCATTCATGCTTTTATTATAGAAATAATCATTTAATTGAAAAAGAGATGATTCCAGCATTAAGAAACATGTTTTTGAACATTTTAACACATCTAGGACACCGTTTAGTGAATGCATATTTGTAAAACCATCATGGTGAGATCAAACACTGCTGTCTCACCCCCCCCTCCTCCTCCCTCTCTATCCCTCCCTCATTCAGCCATTCAAAAGTAGACAACTTCAACACCCTCTCTGTCTTTTGCTCGTCAGACTCTCCCTTCCCGCACTTACTGGCTGTTGTGCAGTAAAATCAAACACTTGTTTTTCTCTCTCTCTCCCCGCTTCTCTCTTTAATGACAAGTTCTAACAAGGCGGCTGCCTACACATGAAGTCACTGTTCAGAGGGGAGCAGAAATTCCTTAAAGATTGAGAAATCTGATCTTTTTTTTTACTCTCACCCAAAAGCCCATAATAAGTGTGAACTGGTGTTACTGTAAATCCCACAATCATTTTACCTTCATCATCAGGATCTTATCAAGCTCATCGACACGTTTTGTCGCTTTCCTTTATTTTCCATAATACCACATCCGTAACGATGCATTGGATCACAACATCAGGACGCCTGTCTTTATGTGTTCTCTTCAAGGTTTAGTGCTTCTGTGTTCTGTGTTCATCATATTGTTTTGTACTTGACTGCTTAAGTGTTCATTGGTGAAATGCAGTTATTTATCACGCTTTTTGTGATTTTTTTTTTTTTTTACTGTTATGATCTTGGATGTTAAACATGGTCAAAGGTCCAAAACTTGAGGTGAACGTATGTAAAAATGCTCCCTGCAAATAAAAAGCCAGACTTCAACCAGACTCTTGCAAAGTTTCCTCTACTTCCTTTTGTGCAGATTACATTAATAAAGTACTCTTAGTGCCTTTTACTCACATAACAAGTGTAGTTTTCATCAGCTTCAGTAAAACGTTATCTTCATTTCACCTGGTTCGTCACTGTGCGTCTCTCCTCTGCTCCGCTACGTGTGTGTGTGGAGACACAGAGAGCAGAGGGGAGGAGAGCACAACTAGCATGACAGCAAAACACATTAGAGACTCTCAACAATCATTTTTCTCCACATATTTTTTTCTGTGCACATAAATTAGGCAAATAACATAAATAAACATATTTTGTTTATTTCAGGAAGGGCAGGGGGTTGTAAATTTATGTTATTTACCTCATTTATGTCCACTCATTTCATTTGAGCTCAGTGTGAGAGTCTCTACTGCGTTTGCTGTTATTTACGGTCGCACTAGCTCTCTGTGTTTCACCAAGGGCGGTGTGGATATTGTCATATGCCAATTCGGTAGACATTGCCCAACCCTACTTGTGATGACATCAGATCATTCACCCATGCCTACAAACGGCCTTCTGTTGGTAGTCTTTGTTGCTAAGACTGTCGCTAAGGTTGTTCCATGGGTTGTTCACGTTGTCCACTCACATATTTCAGATCGAACTTAGTGTCTAACATTTATGGATGTATTTGACTTGTTTCCTTTTGAGTAACAAACAAGAAACAGAAGTGAAATCCTTCTACTATTGTTTGTTTACGTAGCCTCCAGAGTTGTTAGAAGTCTGAGGGGTAGCTGGCCAATCAGAACACAGTGGTGTCATCAGGAGGCGGGCCTTAAAGAGACAGGAGTTAAAACTGTCTGTTTCAGAAAGAGGCTGAACTGAGGGGGCTGCATAAAGCACCAGTATAAGATAAATAAGGAGGTTTTTGAACTGTAAATAATGCAAAGTTATTCCAGTAGAGCCCCAGAATATAAATATAGACCTACAATTGTGCTAGGTCCCCTTTATATGCATTCTAATAGGTTTAATGTTTGAAGAGAGCTGGGTATCTTTTCATTATTTTTTCTATACTAGTGCTGTTGCAATAGAGATGTGGCAATACCCAGCCATACCTACATGCCGTTTATATCACACCAAAAGTAGTGCAGGTTTTTTTTTTTTTAAGAGGACAAAAGCACAGTCTTTACTTCAATGAAGATTCTGTCAAGCCTGCCTGAAGTTGGAAATCATCCCAGTGTGTCCATGTTTTAATCTTTTGGCAGTTCAGTAACTGGGAGCAATGAAACAGCCCAAATACTGTCATTTCAGCAAGTCTTCTCTGAGCCTCCGGAGCATTTTTGCACAATTCATTACACAACAGTTTTCACTGCGTATTATTCTTCACGCCTGCTTGAATAATGAGCTCAAATTTCTGGGATGTGGATTCACTTTGTTGACGGTGTGTGTGTGTGTGTAGGTGTGTGTGTGTGTGTGTGTGCGTGCGCGCTCTGGTTGGCTTACAATGCGACTGGCTCGGCCGGTATGATTTTCTGCTGAAGGTGAGTGTCGACAGGCCTTGTACAGGCTTGCAGGAGAGCGGTGACAGTTGGATTTTTACTCTTTAGTTTGATGGTTTTTCTTTCTATAAGCAGATACTTGTCACAACATGGACGTAACGTTTCTGTTCACATGCTGCTGTAAACTGACAATAGAAACCAACTGATGTTTCTCTCATTAAACTAGTGTGGGAGCATTAAGCTAGCAACGACCTTTATTAATGAGGAAGAATCAATCCTCACAGAAGGTTTTTAGCCAAAGGACTTTGTTTGCATCATAAAATAAGTAATTGGGAAAGAAAAAAATAATAAAATTCAAAACGCTGTGGTGTCCCTTGATGTTAACGTGGAAACTATTGTATGCACTGTTGCTAGGCCACTGTGTGTGTGTGTGTGTGTGTGTGTGTGTGTGTGTGTGTGCTTCTCTAAGAATACAGAGTTTGTCTGTGCTAAAAGAAAAAAAAAAAACATGGGAAGATTAAAGGACTGATGAAAGTGTTATCAGATGAGAGGGAGAATGGAAATGGGTGTGAAAGCGGCGGTCAGAGATACAAACAACAGAGGAGAACGGGGAGCCGGCGAGGCATTCAGGTGCAGCCGTACTTTCAATCGCCTCTTGTGAAGCCTTTTTTTTTTCTGTCCAACACCGAAAATGATGAGATTAAAGGAATACACTGAATACAGCTGCAACTAATGATTATTTTCATGACTGATTAATCCATTCATCTATTGTTTAATGAATGAATTGTTGAGTCTATGAAGTGACAGAAAATAAAGACGAATACTCATCATCGTCGTCTTTTAATCCTTGTAGGGGAGAGGCTACTGTTGTTTAGAATTTGTATGTGATTTGATAAATTATTGTGATTGTTATAAATCTAGGCTTTTTTTTTCCTTGACAAAACCTGGCGCCTACATTACCCACAATGCACCTCAACTCAATTCACTCCACAGAGAGCTGAAGTAAGAAAAACCTCATTCTAAACCCTACGGACAAACTACACAGAGTCTTTCTCAACGATATGTCATGCTGCTCACTTCATATGTTTAGATGATAAATGTGTTTTTTTTAAATATGAACTAGTATCTGTATCTATTCAATATGTTTAGAAGGCTTTTAGAGTGGGGGGAAGGGTCAGGAAAGACTCAGCAGCCATCCATTTCTCCGTTCTCTGTTTAAAAGCAGTTAATTGACAGTTAAGTGTCAGCTGTTAGTCCACCTTAAAGGTCAGTCCACCTTTCCGCCACTCGCTCAACCGCACACATTAAACACTGCCTTATTCCTTAAAGGAGCTACGCTACTCTTACAACAGTGCCTTTCATACGCACGTCCTTTTGAGAACGAGGAGAGGGAGGATTCTGGGGTTTGATGCACTAGTCGATGACTCAAAACACTTCCATGATAACGTAGGGTGTTATCATGCTCGTACAGTATGAACAAGTATCATAATTCTTCAGGCGTGGTGAGCTGTCACTGCAGAATGAATATAAGGAAAACACTGGTATACAGTATAAAACTCTTTTCACATGCAATACTCCCCAACACATACTGGTGTGTAAAATCCCCTATAATGAGAACGATGTTGCTCCATAATAACATTTAAACTGTGTTTCAATAGAGAGAGAAAGAGAGAAAACAAGAACTTGACATGATGCAACATGAGAAATGAAATATGATACAGAAACAATGCGCTGACTAACTGTAACTACTTTTCCTGTGGGAAGATCTGTGTTCCTGGAAGACTCGCTGTCACAGACGAGTCTGGATGTCTGACTGAAATAGTCCCAAAAAAATGACCCATAGCTGACTCACCTGTACTCATATAGTGTATTTCTATTTTAAATGCTGAAACATCAACCATTCTTTATTTAGATCATGTTTATTTCCTCGGTCTGTGTAACATAGCATCTCTGTGTCCACTAGCATGTGTTCTGACTTCATATGTAATCTGATCATCATTCTCACAAATAGATTTCAAGTCTCTAACATTTGCATTCAGATAAAAATAAAAAAAAATGACCAGACACGAATCTGCAGCCTAGTTTCAGCCCCAAAAATAACAAATAAATCAGCTCTTGTGTTGAGAAGAACTGTTTTACTGTCTGGTTTTGGGCCAACTGATCCTCAATCAACCTAATAGCAAGTTGATAAAAGTGTAATATTCCATTCATACAATCAAAGAGCATTCAGTCAGCTCCTTTCTCTATATCATCAGGGATATACTGTATGATCTTTCACATTCAAAGAAATATTTTGTTGAAGCTCAACATCCTGAACTAACTGAGGAGGAGATTTATCGTTTTCCCTGCCTCTATGTCTTAGTGGAATGAGCTTTATATTTGGAAAGAATAACTTCACAAAAACATTCTTATTTGTTGACTCTGGATCAGACAGAGTCTGAAACATTTCTAAGAGCATCCTACCAATAAAGTCTAGAGTCAGAGGAGGTCAGGAGGATGAAAGGAAGAAGCAGAAGCCAGGTTCTTTAGATTTAATCCACGCTACATGGTCTTCTTCCATCAGTCTCCTTTAACTTTTCTAATATCAGTCATTCATTTTTTTTCACTCTGTCTTGCATAATTCAGCCACAACAAAAGCAGACTGTGAGGAGCAGAAATATATCAGGATAAACTTGGTAACCATCCTTACCCAACGTTTGGGTGTCAGCATCAGTGAGTACTAAGTGCTGCCTACACCTGCAGCAACAAAGCAGATATCATCAAAAAATAACAAAAATAAAGGTTAGCAAAGACATTAGCCAGGTTAGCAGCCAAATTTAGCGCAAAAGAAAATTCAAATTAATGCACATTTTCACTCACAGTTTTTTTTTGTTTTGTTTTTTTGAGAATATCAGGAGTTGGTTCATCAGTATAAACAGCTGGTGGCGCTTTTCCTTTCAGGCCATTAAACCATTGCAGAAGAAGAGGGCTCACAATGAGATGATATCATGAAAAGAGCTGCAGTCAAACCTCAAAGGGTTAAAAAATGTAATGGAAATATGACATGTTTGTTTGTTTCATCTATTAATTTGAGGAGTGTTACAGTCATTGCTCCACACAGAATATTTAGTCTAATTTACGTCTGTTTCCATTGAACTTCATCACATTTTGCTTTCAATGAAACACCAACTTTTCCACCTCAGCCAAGCGTAAAAACTTTCTTGCATCATTTTGCAATGTTGCAATGAATTTTCTGTGTTTCCACTCGTGGGTGGAAAACAGACGTAATAAAGAAGAAAGTAATCCCAGTACTTAGAGGCTGATAACAGTTAATGATAATGGTCTAAGTCATTCTACCAAAATACTTCAGCACATCTTACATGCTAACTACCTACAGTAGTATTCAGCCTTATATGAAACACATTGTGACATTCAGAGAAAACTGCTGAAACCAACAAACACTGCAAAATAACACTTTCTATTATAATTCATGATCATGGAAATTATAAATAATGTACTGCTATGGCTGTTCAAGAGCTCTAATAAGTGATGTCTTCTGGCTCAGAAGCTTTTCAGCATGTGCGCACAATGAGCAACTTTCATTCTACTGAATTAGACGCCATCTTGGAACAGAGTATTCATTCATTCACTCGATAGCCTACATCCATTCTTTCTTTTGTCTTTCGCATCATTCGACATTCCTTGCGTATTTGTGCACTACTCTTTAATCTGGTGGATTTAGAGCAAACTAGATGACATCAAGAGTCTTTAAAGAGTAACTTAACACCCGCTAATAATCTTCGTTTTTGCTGACCTCCGGTGGTTTAACTTCTTGCCTTGCTGCAGTGATGCGCAGGTGTACTCCAGGACCCTGTGACATCATCGCTGGGTGAGGTTAAAGGTGCACACTTCTGACCACACCCTACAGAGGCGGGACAGGCTTCACTCATCCAACCAGAGAGGGCGGCTTCTTTTCAGCTTGGCGTTAATTTACTCTGAAAGCATTACTCACTAAAGAGGCTGTTTAGTTCACTCAAGGCGATGTGTGTCTGTGGTGACACAACGCATGAAGCAGTCAAAGTTGGGACTTGTTTAACCTTGAGTGCATAAGGGAGCGGCTTCATAACATGCTCCATCGAAAGCACAAGGTGCAAAGTTTGGCGGACGTCCACCAAAAATGTACTTCATTCGACTGAATGAATGAGTTAACATCAGTTTTGGAATCTTTTGGCGTTAAAAATAAGGATTTAGTTTCGGCAGTCTTTCTCACAGCTTAGAGATACAAAACTTTGTCTATAAAACTGATAATTGAACCCATCAGAGCAGCAGTGGCAACCAAGAGTCACTTTCATCCTGCTCCAAAATCTTTATTCAAGAGTCGAACCTTTACTGTCAAAACATGTGAAACATCACAGGGCCTGGCAGCCTTGACCTTCTCTGGCTTTGTCAAGTCTCCCGTCTTGAAAGATTTCCGCCACGAGGAATACACTGGGAGCTGTACTTTCTTTTCTCCAAACCCGTCCTCCTCCTATTTCATCATCCCCCTCTCTTTCATCTTGTTCTCTCTCTCTTTCTCTCTCTCTCTCTCTCTCTCTCTCTAATGGACCTGATGGCCTCATCAATAATACACTCAAATATCCGTCTGCTTCAGCGGCTTCAGACAACAACGGACAGCTTCTTCATGCAGGCGTGTGTGTTTTTTGTGTGTACCATGCATGTGGCCTAACCACACCCACTCGCCTTCTTTGTAGCTCTTGCTGTGGGCCACTGGTTCATCTAACGAGAGCACAACAAAGGTAACTGGATCTATACTGTGTGTGTGTGTGTGCGCAGTGAGTCATGTTGTGCATTTACGACACTGACTTGCAAAACAACAATGTTTGCTTTAGCAAAAAAAAATCATGTGTATGTTCAGATGAAATATGTGTTTTCACAGCTTAACAAAGTCTGTAATAGTTTGTTTTTCAAGTTTTTTGGTCACATCTATCAGGCTGATGATGCCAGTGCTGACTACCTTTATCATTACAATAATATGGCTGCAGCTCATTATTTTCATAGATATAAATTATTTTTTTGGATAGATTAGCCTTTAAAACAAAATAAAATAGTGGAAAATGCTCATTGTATGTTCCCAGAGCCCAAGTTTTGTCCAACCAACAATCCAAAAACCAAAGATTTTTCAGCTTATAATTATATAAAACTGAGAAAAGTGGCAAATCCTCACATTTGAGAAGCTGAGACAAGAGAACGTTTTCATATTTTGTTTGGGAAATGGATTATACCCTAAACTGATTATCGAAACTGTTGGTAAATTGTCTCTGAATCAACCAATTGATCAACTGATCACTTCAATCGTGACCTCTGACATTTATAAGCCACACCAAGAACAACGAGGTGAACAGCTTCACAAAAGCAACCATGGATCCTGTAGTTGAACAAGCAGCACAGGTTTCAGCGTTATCGATTCCGTGCGTTCACCTTATTGAGTCATTTATGAAAGACTAACGCAGGGATGACACTTAACAACATAAACACATTAATGGCCTGATTTGACAGACGTGGGGCGTCGAAAATGAAAACGAGCATCAGATACCGTACGATGATCGCTCAATTTTAACCCATCTTGTGTGGCGGACAGTTCACACAACATCTGGGACACCTCAGGACGTCCCGACAGAGAGACTAGCATTTGTTCCTTCTTCCGTCTTGTTTGACATCTTCTACAACCTGCTGTGTGACCGACAGGAGCTCAGAGGAAGGATGTTGTCGGTGCTGTCAGGTGTCCTGACAACTCCGTCTCCATCAGCTCCTCACACAAGTGTTGAAGGACGGTGAGTTATGACCTACGAGATGATCCGTCATGTCTGTGAGCCGAGTCACCGCAGGAATAACGACTCTATGATCGACTGATCGCACGGTGATCATCTCAAAAGACAAAAATATTAAGCTGATAAAGCAAAAGTCTCAAACACAGTTATGTAAGGTAGTGAGTTAATGTCACAACTATGACTTGAGTCTTGTTTTTTTTCTTCTTCGTGTGGTAGGAATGAGCTTCCATACTGAACATATTTACTTTTACACTTGAACTTTTCCACATTATGCTGAAGCAATTAGCTGAAAAATTAATAAAAGTTGATTGTTTGAAAAAAAAAATGGTATTGGCTTAATTTTTTAAGTCATATATCAAGGAAAAATGCAAAAATACTGCACGGGTGCACTTGGTTACCAACCAACCAGATCCCCTGGGAGCCCAGAAGCCTCAATTCACTGTGTGTCAAGATTTTTGTACATATTTGCAGACTTGTTTTGGAATATGTGTCCACTACAGTATAATATTAGACAAGACGGGTCCTACATTATTAGCATTATTAGCTAACATTGCAGTCCTCCCTTATAGAGGGATTCTGTGTCGAAATATGGCTTTTTAAGACTATATTTTTGTTTATTTCTTGTACAGCTTGTGCATATTCCTAAAAAGTGACGGCAAAAAAACTAATTTTTGCCCCAGCACTATATTCTGGCCATGCTCAAATGTGAGGATTTGTTGTAAAGTGACACAATTTCAAGGGTTGTCTCTGGAAATAAATATGAAATGTATTTACAAAATAATTAAATTTAGCCATAATAGAAACACTTGTTGGTTGCAGCCTTATAATGGAGTACTGTTCCACTGTGGTACCTTTATTGAAATAATTGGCTTGGGTGTTTTTTCCACCAGCTGGCCCTCTGTGTGTGTGTGTGTGTGTGTGTGTGTGTGTGTGTGTGTGTGTGTGTGTGTGTGTGTGTGTGTGCTTCAGTGTTTACATCTTACCCAGTCCTCGAAGTGTTTGCTGCCGTTGTGCAGGATGTCCTCAAACTGGATGCTACAGTTGGCCACGAAGTCGTCGTAACCGATGGGCGCGTCGTGGAAGACGGACAGCTCTATGGTGCGTCCGTCGTGCACCTCCGTGGTGAACTCATCGTTCCACGTGGGGCTGTTGTTCTTCTGCTTGGTGCAGGTCTGGCCCACGCGTGAGTCGTCCACGTTCAGGGCGATGTACGTGTCCAGGAGGAAGGTCTGGGTTTTGGGGCCGACGGCGTGACGCAGGGACCAAGCCGTCGGTTTGAGGTCCAGCGCCTCGCGGATCTTGATCTTCAGCTGCCCGTTGAAGACCACCATGGCGCGGTGAAACTGTCCCACTTCAGCTGTGTGCTTTGTTTACGATGAACCCACCCTACTGTTCTCCCTAAACCACTTCCAAAAAAAAAACTGAACTCCTTTTACTGAATAACTGCTCTGTTCAACCGGTGCTCCTCCAGGCAGAGACTGTACTCCTGAATATGACGGAGAAAACGCACCACGTCTACTTCTACTGTGGAGCCTCTTTAAACCTTTTGGTCTAAGTAGCTTTTCGGCCTTTCCTTGAACCGTCTACACTTGTCGAAAAATGCTACAAATTCGCCCATAAACCCTCCCAAAGATAAAGCCGAGAAACGACCGTTAACCCCGGGAGTGCACGGAAGAAACATGCACAGCTACCAACAACCGCGAATACGCACACAACATACGAGTAAAGGCCCCAGATGTGACTCGGTGTGTCATGTTTTCTTTTTTTTTTCTTTTTTTTTTACCTCCCGAGGTGTTAAAAAAAAGTCCGTTAGCTGTGGCGGGGCTCTAAGGAAGCGGTAGCCCGTGTTGCATTGCACCGTGTGGAGGGTGGGAGGCTCCAGATGCCGCCGCGGCGCATCGGGGATGTTCGAGCCGGACCGCTGCGACCAGACAGCGGCTGGAAACAACCGCAGCAGGGGCGGAGGGGAGGGCAGAGATTCAGGCGGTAAGTAGGTATGTAGGTAGTAAGGTAGGCTGAAGGTAAACGGGAGTTCCTGCTGCCGCTGCTCGGTGCACAGCCTGGTTTCATCCACTGCTTCCCGTGGACATACCTCTGGCTGCCTCCCGCCGACACCGCACTCTGTCTCCGTCTCACTGTGGTGCAGGAAATGCGAAAAACACGTCAGATTTCTCGGAGCCTGGTGTGACAGACGGGGGAGTGCGACGCAACCCAGACTAGGGAGGTGTTTGGGAGCAGCAGGGCTGGAGAGAGGAGAGAGGAGGGGGCGGTTTGGGTTAATACACAAGTGGAGAAAGTGGAGAAATAAAAACGCTTTGCATTACACCAAGGTGCCCTTGAGCAAGACTTCTTCACAGCCCAGGTGGAGCTGCAAAAGAAGCCGAGTTGCACATCGCTGCAGCTCCTATATAGCTGTGCATGTGAAACTGTTGGAAATACAGGAAAACAGGTGCGCAGTGCATTTTCTGCAGAGAAATAAAGGCTGAAAAAAAAAAAAAAACACATTCACTGTGAAATCTGGATGTGAGCCAACTGTCCCCCCTTCCCCTCCCCTCCTCTCCCCTCCCTTCTGCTGTAAGTCCAGGTGCAGAAATATGAACATTCATCCACTCAATAAAAACCAATGGCCAACTCCATAAAAGATGGGACCTTAGGGGATGAATGCAGGGATATGTGAGGCATGCTTGGAATTTCAAAGAGATGATTGCATATTACCTTTTAGCCACATGACCATGCTGTGTGCAGCAGTGTGTGTCCACAACAGAAAAAAAAAATCTCCTTAAACAGCCAACTCTCGGTTAATTTCTGCATATTTTTGCCTGTAAAACTCAACATCTGACTCTTCCAGTTGTGGTGTGTGAGTTTGTGTTGTCAGGAGTAATATTCTGCACCTGCAGAGACTGTGTTGCAAGACAAGAATCTGTACCAGGGATCTCTCAAAAGCATTACGACACCAATCTTAAAAAAGGTTATATTAAAAATACTGCATGTTCACCTTTTTCTTTTGCCATACTGTCAAATCTGTTTTGAATTCCCATCAGGATAAAATCAAATAGTCTTCCATGCAATGTGACATTTCATATTTCATATGCACAGAAAAATGCATCCATGTATATAAAATGTGTGTGTTTCTCTGGGGGCACAAACGGCAAAAATGTGATTTATTTGTAAGGTGAATCTTGATGAAGGGTCAAACGTCTGCTGATCAGACTCACTGATGTCTATACAGGAATGTGTCTTTAGTGATATTAGTGCAGGAACATATTGTACCTGACAGCTGCGGCTCAAGGCCGACAGCGATTCACATTTTACACAAAGAAACGGTGCATTTATCTGCACAGCGTGCTGTCATTATCTGCATTCAAGCAGCTTACAGGGGGGAAAAAAATCCAATTCAACAACACATCACGAGTACAGCTTAAACGTACTTTGCGATCCTTGTTAAACAGCTCTATAGAATTACTTTATCAGTTTTATTTTTCACATGTCCATGACCTTGCTCTCGCAGAACCTTGGGTTCAGCCAATGCCCCATCATTCCCTGTCTTCTGGTTTATTTTTATACACGTGTAATTACAAAATGGGTCACAGCATGTCATCATCACACACAGAATGACTTAAAATCCCCTAATTTCAGTTGGAGTTTGAGATAATGTAAAATCTGCACCTAAGAAGTCCCAGCAATCTGCAAACAGATCTAAGATATCTAAGATATAAGATATGGAGTTGCCAAATAAGATGACAATAAAAGTGGATAGATGCATTTTTAATACACTATATTAGTGAAATGTTAGTGCACATTATGTAACACAGTCATGTCTGTCAGCTACAAGGATGGGTGTGAAGTCACTTCACAGCATCCAGTAGTTAGAATTCAACACTTTTAAATCTTGAACACTGCTGACCCCTCCTGGTCAATCTTTAGCATTTTACAGGACGGGTTGACAAAGATTCAAGTGTCCTTATGAACAGTGAAAGAGGTTTTTCCTCACTGTAATCATTCCTCCTGTTCATACTGGATATTAAAAGATCTCCTTCAAATGTGCTTTCAGTGGAGGTGATGGAGGCCAAAACCCACAGTGTGTCCACAGGCATTTAAGTTTATCTGAAGCTTATATAATATTAATAATAATGATACATTCTATTTGTAGAGCACTTTTCAAGGTACTCAAAGACACTTTACAAAAAGGATCATGAATTGAATAATGTGAGGCTTCAGCAGTCTGAGTTAGTCATATCAAGTGGATATCTGACACATTTACAGTCTCTGTCCTTGTGTTTCCTCGGACAGTGTTTCCCTGTTGAGCTGCGGTGGAAGTATAGTAACAAAAAGAGGGACTTTGGCACTAAAAAGACTGTAACGTTGAAAGATATCTACTTGATTTGACTCATTTGGAGCTCATTTGAAGCTTCATATTAGATCAGATAAACTTTTAAATACATTTTAGCACAGAAGGAGGACTGTGGATTTTGTCCTGCCATCACTTACGTTGTAAGTGCATTATGAAGGGATCTTCTAATGGTCTTGATTACAGCAAGAAAAACATGTTTCAATGTTCATTTGGACTTGAAAAATTGTAAAACCTATCCTTTAAACCCTAAAACAACTCCTGTACCAACTGCAAAATTGACAAACTTCGCTCAAAAAGGCCTAAAAATGAGAAATCATACACATTTTAATGGTACATACAATACTGCTGCAAAAAAATTCACGTGAACACAGAAGTTTCTGGTTTATTTGTTGGACTATGATAAAGAAATACAGAAAAAAAGTTTAAATCAATAATATAATGCAATTAAATCATAATAATAATGCAATAGAGAGTTTAGATGAGAACATCAGCTTCATCATGATAATAAACAAGCTTGACTCTCTCCATGATATTGGAAATTTGTGGAAAGTTTTTGGTTTGATCTTCTTTTCCCAGTGAGGAAGCACCTGAAAGAGGGAAAATACAGAAATGTAGGATTAAAACTACATTAAAGATCTAAAATCTTATGATATTTCAGGTTTGTCTTGATCGCTTCTCTGCTCAGAGGATAAAAGTGTACGTTTACATGCACGTGAGTATCCTGGTTTTGAGTCTTTTCCTGGTTTTGATCATATTCAAGATATGGCATTTACATGGAACGTGAGAAATCTGGTTATTTATATCCCTGCACGCATGATGTAACATAACAGTATCCAGGTTTCTTATCATCAGCGTCCAGTTGTGTCTTGACTCTTCATCATCTCAGCTGCTCATTTCTCTACCAACAGAGAACGATGAGAAACCTGGATCACGTGTTTACATGCCACAGTATTCTGGTTTCTATTGAAGTACTCCAGGCTTCTGAAACCAGGGATACGATGTTTATGTGTGCAACACATAAAAACCCAAAACCTGATCACAACCAGGATACTAATAAGCATGTAAACACACTCAGTGACTATAACAGACCTTTTCCATAGTAGACACATTGACTTGTCACAGCAGGGAAAGCACAGGTGGAACTAAGAACATTAACGCTGGCTTCGTTCCAGTTAGCCATTACTAATGTTATTCATTACACTTGTGTTTGACAAGTTAAAATGCCAGAAAAAAAAACACAAGCTGTAGCATGTAGCAACAGACAGACAGCAACCAAAAGCTCAAACTCAAAAGGAAGAGGGCCCTCTAGTGTAATTTTAGAGAAAATTCAAATCACGTCTTTAGTTTATAATCTTAAAAAGCATAGTTTTACCCTCCTAATGCAGAAAAAGTGAATGAAAAGCTTCATTTTTGCACAAGGAGCCTAGAATTTTTCTTCAGCCTCTGGGAGAAACAATATTCCTGTAGGCCTGCAGAGGTCACAGTAATGGATTAGCCTATTTGAAAGCAACAATATCCTTCTGTCTCATTTTTCCACCTTGTTTTCTCATTAAGCACATGAGCCGACGTGTCTCTGAGCTCCGCAGATAAGAATCAATCACAGACAGAGGAAATCCCCTGGACACCGGCCACGTCCTGCCCTCTCTTCTCTCCCCTCTCACTCAGCCGGGTCTAAATCAAACAAACATGGCTTGGCAGCGATGGATGGGATTTAGTCATCATCTCAACTGTAACTATGGTCACACTACAGGACAGCAACATCCAAGTGGCTGCAGGAAAATAACTGTTCTGAAGAATGAAAGGAACATTTTTTTTTTCCACTTTTAACAGCTGCAGGAATGGAAGGAAAAAACCTTTTTATGAATCAAAGATGAAGTTCTCCACAGAAGGGAATAATAACCGAGAGAACAAAAGACGGTTTATTTTTTCCATATACAGGAACAGTTTCATACTTTTACGCTTACAGATAAAACATTTTTTAATGATTGATAGTTGGAATTGATTTAATCCGACAATAATAATAGCACAAGAATCATTACTGCAATATTATTCCCAGAGCTTTTAGTCATATATTGTGGCCTTCATTGGTAGGTGGAGTTTCTTCAGTATCATACATCACGTCCTCGCACTGCAACCATGCAACCTGGTATCACGCCAAAGCATGTAATACACCCGCCAGTCTACCATGTGGGTGTCACATTTTGCCTCGCCAGGGTGTGAAAAGTAAACATGTGTAGCGTTTCATGATCTGGCACCTCTATTGGCAGTAATCAGCAGGACAACATCATTTGTCTGTACTTTCCAAAACTGTTACACATCACTGTTAAAAATATTTTATGATGTGACAACACTGTGGTTAAGGTCTGGTTAGGTTTAGGCACAAAAACCACTTGGTTAGGGTGAAAGAAAGATCATAGTTTGGGTTAAAATGATCACTTGAAACGTGGTGCGAGTTAAAACTTTCTCACTTACAAAACAAACAACTAAAACAGCTCCTGTCTAGCTGAACTCCCTTATTCATGTCTACACTCCCTTCCACTCACTACACTCTGCCAATGAAAGGCGCCTGGTACCGACACCACAACAGGGCCCTAAGTCGCTAGCTGGACTCTTCTAGTTCCCTGCTGGTGAAACGAGTTACCAAACTCTGTTTGATCTGCAGAGTCTCAATCTTTAGGAGAAGACACCTCTGTACTTGATGGACTGAGGGTAGAGGCTTCTATGCAATATATGTACTCTATGCACCACCTGTTGGCATCTACATCCTATTGGACTCAAACTTAGCTTTATGGCACTTAATCATGTTGTATCAGCTCTCAGATGTTTGTTGCTTTGGATAAAAACAAATTGTACTACTTCTTTAGAGTAAGGCAACCTCCGTCATCATGGCAACAGCAAACACTACGACAATCATGGTTTTTTAAAAACTGTCCCGATTTGTGGTTGGAAACGTGACACTAGCAGTTGGAGGCGGGAAGAGAACAGTGGTCTCCTGCAGCTAAGTCCACTTTTTTGCCATCCTATGTATCTAGCCATCCACCTCCTCCTAACACTGAAATCTGTCATCTTATATAGACGTCATCTGAGCTGTGTCACTTCTCTTGGTCATAATTACTACGGCAGCTTGATGGAGTTGTTGGCATTTAGTATACACCATGGGTTTAATAAGAGAACTGGATACAGCGTTGGTGTCAGGGCCCCTTTTATTCCTAGGAAAGTTGCCTAGTTTCTTTCATTCCCTTCGGAGACTTTAAAACTGTTTTATGTGATGTTTTTTATGACTCTTGTAACAGTTTTTATTAATATGTTCCAAAAATATGAAAAGGTGGCATATCTCAAATTTCCCAGTCAAGGAGGACAAAATACTAACATTTCACTTCTTTATTTGGCTCATATCACGATAGAAAAATGCTTACGCTTTTCGGCACAGAGATTGTAATATTGTTGATCTGCTTGTATAGAAGTCTATGAGAAAATGACCCTACTTCTCACTTTATTTACCTCAGTAAACTGTTTCCTGATGAGTTTATGATCTCAATCGCTAGTGTCAAGTCTTCTTCAATACAGCATGATGTATGGTGCCATTTAGAGTAAAATAAAGCAGGACATGCTTTAGGGCATGGCTACCTTGTGATTGACAAGTCGCTATCACGGTGACAACGTTGATTATGTAACCTAACCATGGCGTAACCTCAGATCCCGGATCTTGGGTTCAGCACTCAACTGAGAATCACACTGTTGAAGCACAACTTCCTTCTCTTTTTATTTTTAATGTGACTGTCTGACCTTATTTGTGTTGTTTCTGTTTGCTGATTGTGTTCTTGTCTGATTATGAATGTTTTCTCTCCTGAAACAGATATCTAAATCTCAATGAGACCACCTGATTGAATAAAGATGTTTAAAAAAGCAATACTGAGCAAACTCCATCTGCTGATGAGGGTCAAGAGAAGAAAGCTAAAACACAATCTCCTAAGTGACCCTAGTTCTGAGATTTCATTGTCTCCTTTTTCCAAGGTAGATAATGAACCTCAAACTATATTTTGCTGTGAATTAAACATCAGATGGATCTTAAAGGAATCTTAAAAAAATTGTACATTTTTCAAGTTTGTCTTAAAACAAAGGTCGGGAGCCCCAGTGAACATTGAAATAGGTTTTTCTCGCTGTAATCATTCCTCCTGTTCATACTGACCATTAGAAGATCCCTTCATAATGCATTTACAATCTAAGTGATGGGGGACAAAATCCACAGTCCTCCTTCAGTGCAAAAATATATTTCAAAGTTTATCTGAAGCTAATATGAAGCTTCAGCGTCCAAATGAGTCAAATCAAGTAGATATCTTTCAACGTTACAGTCTTTTTAGTGCCAAAGTCCCTCTTTTTGTTACTATACTTCCACCTGCAGCTCAACAGGGAAACACTGTCTGAGGAAACACAAAGAGGGAATTTGATGCTAAAAAGACTGTAAATGTGGCAGATATCCACTTGATATGACTGCTGAAGACTCTAATAAGCTAAAGATAATCTTTTAAATGCATTTTTGCACAAAATAACTGTGTGGACACACTGTGGATTTTGTCCCCCATCACTTACATTGAAAGCACATTTGAAGGGGATCTTTTAATATCCAGTATGAACAGGAGGAATGATTACAGTGAGGAAAACCTCTTTCACTGTTCATATGGACACCTGACTGTTGTCTTAAGACACACTTGAAAAATTGTGACCCTGTCCTTGAATAGGATCTGATTGTATCAGTTGCATGTTCAGCTTTTTAACAGCAGGGGTCGCCAAACATCAAGCAAAATTTATAATCTTTTTGTAATCTTTTCCCAAGGCCTGTTTAATTCTCCTTTCATTCTGCCATCCATTGACTCTCTCTCCATGCACTCACTCTACATCTGTGCATGTTTTAGTGTGTGTGTGTTCTTTCTTCTTGTCTTAGTAAAATGGCCATAATGGCATTCAATTTGCAGTCTTTACGCGCATGTTTTATGGCACATCTGCTCTATTAAACACCATGCAGCTGTCAGCGAAAGACAATAATATGGGCAGACGTTCTATGATGTACCTGCTCTGAATCCTGCATACCCTCATCATCCTCATTCATCCATGTCCCTCCGGTGCAGTTAGTTATTCCGCTGTTTAATTATAGACAAACTGTCCAAAATCAATATTAGTTGTTTTTTTTTTTTTCTTTTTCATTTTCCTCACAGTTGGTTCTTTGTGTAAGCCAATCAATATTCCTACTTTGGCCCTTAGGGGGAGGTTAAAAACGATCTATAATAGGATTCAACTCAAGCAGCAGGAATAACAACAAGCCAAACCAATTTCCCACAGGCTAAGAGTGAGGTTTAATACCACTGTTTGCTGTCCCTTGGAGCTTTAAACTAGCAGATTTGTGCACGCAGTCAGCAGCTTGTGTTTGTCGGGGCTTTTCCCACAGGAAATGTCAAAGGAAAGCAGATAGAAAGGAGCTGATGACTTTTATTCTCACCTATTTAGTCAGAAACATCACCTGAGATGAACATATCTGGGTGTGAGCAAAGTTAAAATGACAGAAAAGACCTTCGTGCTGCACAATGTCTCATTACAGTGACACTTGTGACAGCAAAGTTTTACAATTAATTTTCTAACCCATATCCCAGCAGAAGGATAATGAATATTGATGTGAAAAGGTGCATATCTCCATATCCTTGACCTTGTCATTTATCTCGACTTGCAAGGCAAAGCAGAACCCGGATCAGTATTCCCATCACAAGACATTTGATAAATACTCTCCCTAATTTAGAGGCAAGGCAGATGGTCTTGTTGCTAGCAAAAAGAGCTGTGAAATTAGGGCAAAGAAAGAAGTGTATGTCAGCAGCAGCGGCATCAGAGGCTGCAAGGTGCACCTTGGAGCGCAGGAGGTGGTGCCGTGTGTCCCAGGAGGGGTGTAGAAAGCAAAAGCCAGCCTGCAATAAACCAGCTGTTTTCCTCAAGGAGTGGCTGGTTGCCAGAATCCCTGCTGTAGTCAGATAATATAGAATCTAAATAAGAATCAAGCAAAGTTATTTGGCAAGCTAAATGTGATTCACAACTATAAGATAAGCAGTAAATGATGCAAGCGACCAGAGATGAATTTGGATGGCTTCTCATATAAAAGCAGATATAAAATATATTGTAGATTAATGTGCCGTGTATGAAATGACAAACCCATGAAAATAGAATCAGTCTTAATCATATATGGGTGATGAAGATGGATCTTTTTTTACTGTTCGAAACTCTCCCTGATTTGTTGTACAGACTGAACACCCGCAGTCTCTGTGGACACTCTTGATTCGTCCATTTATCTTTTTCTCAAAACCATCTTTTTAAAGTTTATCTCAAAAATAGCGACTATGACTCAGGACTCTGCAGTTTTTGCTGTCTTGCACCCCTGATGATCTTTTCCCAGCTTTAACCCAGACGTTTTACTCGCCTAAACTTAACCAAACCTTAACCGCAGAGCTGACGGTTGTATGACTCAAGTCTCAAAGTTCATTCTTGACCTTGTGTGACCTGAAAAAAACGGCTTCTGAGGTAAAGAATGAACTTTGAAACTCAACTTTAAAACCAACATGACTAATGTTAAGAAAAAACAGAAATTTGAACATCAAAAAGCTCACAACAACTGGGCAAACTCTGTCTGCTGACGAAGATCATGTGGAATGATCAAAAACTCAAGAATAGCTACCAAATGCACCTTGAAGTGAGATCATTTTGTCAACTAGCATACCGGTCATTTAAGAATAAGGACTTATAAAACCAGGAAAATAATATTGCACCAGTATTTTTACATTGGAGACTTGTGCTTTGATGACTGACAGTCAGGACTTTGCAAAGAGTTGAACATATGATTACTTCAGAGTCACAAACTGACACCAGTATGGATTTAATCAAGTTCATTTAAAGTTGCACTCATGTATTTCTGCCCACTAGGGGGCAGAAGAACGACTTAACCAGCTAACAGACACATAAACCCTGACATAAAGGTGGTTATGGCTAACATGTTAGCAAACTATTACTTATTTACACATCCATTCACTTGGAGTTGTGTTCGTGTCTACCTGATGGATGTTTGAAGTTCAACATTCACTCTCCTTGTTGCTCCTTTTTGCTCTCCACCACCTCCTGAGAGAAATATCTGGCTCTTTAGCTGCTAGATGTTCTACTTTCTTCACCAATACAGTCGCTGATTTTAGTCTGTCTGTTGTTTGGTGCTGAGCAGGTAGTGTACAGCCAGTTTATCAGAGCTTGTTGGCTGAAAACCAAAACTGGAAACTTAGCTAATGACAGCACTGAGATTGAACTAGGCTGTAAATTTGCTGAAAAACAAAAACTAGGAGCTGAAAGAGAGAGAGAGAGAAAGAAAGGAGCTGCAGAGTTGGGTGATAATTCTCTCACCGTGAGCAATCCTGTTCACAATACAGTCTTTGTAGAGCTTTTAGTAAATTAAACATTAATCAAAACCCTAGCCTAACCAAAAACAGAAAGTGTATAAATGCACCTTTGATTTTGTTGTAGCACCCAATCGCACCATCAACAAAAAAATCCCCAAACTTTCCTCCCCTGTGCTCACTCTTGATGTTTCGAAATTGAACTGTGAGTAATGTACACAGCTGTGTCCAGTTTCACAACATCAACAGGGAGCTGGGAGGAAATCTTTAGGATTTGGAGTGATATTGGTTGATGTAATGGAGTGTATCCTTAAGCAGCTGTGACTGCAGAAGTTCACACTCACCTTGTGAAACATCACTTGCTACCTGGACACGTAACTGTTGAAATCAGTAATTCAAGGTAAGATCTTGTGATTCTCCTCATCCTTCTGCGGCAGCCTGATGTCTTGCCTGAGATGAGTCTATCTTTTGGTTGCAGGATTATCGTCCTCTGGCTCACTGGATGTTTTTGTGAGCCCTCAGGGAGCACAGATGCAAATCTTGGCTTTGTTTTCCAAAAAGCACCACTTGGCTCCTAAGAATATCTTTGTGTCTTTAAAGCCTTGAGAGTGAGATAAAGTTATAAATCAGAAAGACAATTTGGGGAATTAGGCCTCCGCTCTGTCAGTCTGGTTTTAATGTTCCTGTTGTATCTGTCTCTGAATCACCTCATGAATCCAGGCAAATAAAACTCAGGTCATAAATAAAGAGGTTTTCTGATTTAAGCAAATCATTTTTTAACTCCAGTAATTACTTGTCCATTCATCACTGATTGATCTCTACAAAATCTGAACAATCTGGACACCAGCAGCCACTGTAGGCATTCAGATATTTTACTGTTCCCAGCTGGTGATGAATAGATAATATTTGAGCAGACCTCGCTGTCATGGATTTAGTGAGAATACTGATAATGCTGTCTCCAAAATTGTCTCGTAGCAATTGCTCCGGCAGAAATTATCATTTTGCTGCAGTTTTATTAGCTATCATTCCCTGCGGTTAACCGTTCTCATGATGTGTGTGAAAGTGTGTATGAGAGAGAGAAAGAGAGAGAATTACTTTGTGTGAGTGTCCAACATTTTTTCTGTTGGCTGGGTAACAAAATTGGATTTTGACATTACTGTTGTACTTACCCGACCTTGAAGAACAAATATCCAGTGCTGGAATTTGGCAGAAAGACATTGAGAAATGGTAATTTAGCTCAGGATTTTTAAGAGTTTTTGGAGTATCCAGAGAATAGTAAAAGCTATTACTACAGGTGGCAGGAAAGTGGGAAGAACTTTGCTGCTGAAGTGCTTTTGAGCAAGGCACTGAATCTGGCAGCCCCAGGGATGATGGCCAACAGAGCTCCAACCAATAGTCGATTAATTGATTAGTCAATTTTGTGGTTTTGAGTATTTTTTTTAAGGACAAATGCTGAAATTCTCTGGTTCCAGCCTCTTAAATGTCAATATTTTCTGATTTCTTTAGTCCTCTCTAGTAAACTGAATCTAGGTTGCATCTTGGGCTTTAGGAAAGGTGATCAATATTTTTCACCAACGACTAATTGAGAAAATATTTGACAGATTAATCAATAATGACCAGTGGAGCTAATTCTGCCCTTTGATTACACAAAGGACATATTTTGTTTTTAAAGATACATCACAAAGTGCTCCACTGACATACTGTATTATGCAAATGGACGTCATTTGCATTAGACAAGTGCAAATGATTAATATATGCTCTTTTTTAATTTTTGATGACAGCCATTCATCTTTATCTTTAAAGAAACACCAAATTAGGCCAATAACAAGACTGATGAGCCTGACACCCCCCCCCGTACACTGTGACTGCTGCAACTTTCTCACTTTGTCAAACAACAATGAATGAAATCGATGCTTCTACACCTTTAGGCTGAGTTTTGCGGGAAGTCAAGTCGATTTTTATTTATATATCCCCAATATCACAAATCACAAATTTTCCCTCAGGGGGCTTTACAATCTGTACAGCAATACAACATCCTCTACCTGATCAGACAAGGAAAAACTCCCCCCCAAAAAACTTTAATGGGACCTGGAAGCCATAGATGTGTGTAGAGAATAGACCAGATGACAAAATCACAGAAATACAGCATGGAAAGACAGGATGGCAGAACTATAGATGGATTGATAACATATATGAATAATGTGATGGAATCCTGCAGTTGAGTTAATTAATTTTAGACAAGTGTAATTTAAGTGAAAGTCATTCATGATTGCTTGCAAAGCTGAATAACATCCCAAAATCACAATATCGGAGGGAATCTTTTGGGATTTGATGGTGATGTTGGCAGATGTATCAGAAAAAATAGAATGTATCTGTAAATGTATGAGAAATTATTTTAGTAAAGATTAGATTAAGGCTTCAGTCAAGATAGGATAATTTACGTTAATGGGAAAAACCCCTGAACGCATCAGTACAAAATACATACAGTATATTGATAATATGATTATGCTTCAAGCTCCTGTTGCACTTCTTTTGTGTTGGCTGCATGATAATAAAAACGCACCACCACCATCACCGTTATGTTCTGCTGTTGTGAGGTTTTAAACATCTACTAAAAGCTCCGACAGAGGGCTGAACAGTTAACTGGAGAACACACTGAGACCGTGCTGCAGACGAATGTCACTGCCTTTGTCTCTGTGCTGCAGGCCTGCACTGTACATTTAAAGGGAACTGCCCCTTTAACCGTGTGGCCGTACTGCTCATGCTCGGGGCTTTTGTGCAGGAGTTTCCCCGTCAGGAACCAGCTGTGTGGACGAGAGAGCGATAGCAGACACAGCACACACAGAGAGAGAAGCACCGCTCCGGGAGAGCTGCGGCTGTCGCATCCTCCTCGTACCCGGGCAGAGGGCACGTCTTTGTCTGGGAACAGATCCAGCAGCTAGAGAGGCGCACATACAAACAGCTCCGTGTTTGTATTTCATCTCCCGGATTACAGTCTTTTGACGTTGAAGCATTCCGTCACGGTCGTGTGTTTACATCGCTGACCAGACTGGAAGTTATTTGGGAGACTTGTGCGGACGCGCAGCAGAGCGCGTAACGTGCTTTTTTTTTTTTTTAATAATGTTTTTGTTGCTCAGAGCGGATGGGTCCGATTGGAAATGCGTTCAGAGCGTTTTTAAGGTTTAAACTGCCTCCATCAAAGTTTCATCCTTTTGTCCTGTCCCGCAGCTTGCTCCACACCGCTCGGCATGTTCTGACAGTGCGTAATTACCGTTTTCCACAGGCGTCACAGGTAGGCTATTTGAGCCTACAGACACCCCTGCTGATGACAACAGATCACCTCACAGCGTAAGGTGACAGTTCACTGCCTCTCTCTCTCTCTCTCTCTCTCTAAAAAAAAAAGACACTCCGCGTCCATCATGGATGATGCTGGAGGGATACATCTATGCACCTGGACCAAGTCGTCCACAAGGAGCTCCCGGGACGTCTTGAAAACATACCTGGGAGTATTTGTGATGCTTCATCTCGTGCTCCACACGGAAGCCTCCTCGGTGTCCAAGTCGTGTGATAAAACCTGCTTTTCAGGGAGGTGCAGCAACGGCACCTGCGTGTGTGACCACGGATGGGTCGGGGATCAGTGCCAGCACTGTCAGGGGAGATTCAAGTAAGTTGATGAGTGATGTGACATCCGCCACGTGCCTTTTAGGAGTTCAAAGCTGACCTTTAAGATTTGGTTTTTTTGTATGATCAAAGTCCACTTTGGTTCCATCAAAGCTGTCTACAGCAGGCTGGTGACTTCAATCTTCTAGTAATAATAATATCAGTCTGATATCAGTTATCTCACTGTGCCAAATATGAAAATAGCTTCTTGTTCTGGGTTCAGTGAATTAGTGGAAGTTTGTCTTTATTCTCAATAAGGTGAGGTATTGTAGATGTCACTTGGCTGTTACTAGAATGTATGAGGGGCGATAAATGCCACAGCAAAGCAAGACATTGGCTCTCACTTTATCCAGCTGAGTTATTATTTAGAAATTGCTAAAGCTGAATTGTGTCTGACTGTAGTTAAAGCAAAAATCTCCAGATGGCGATATCACAAACTTACATGAGTAGGTCAAGTATATGTATGAACACACAAATATACAGTACATGCAAGTCAATCTATTGAAATATGAGTGTTGGGGGGGAAGGTTCGGGGTCTCGAGTCCCCTCCACCTTCGTAAAAACTTAAGTTGCCCCTCCCCCCAATAAATTATTTATGTATAAGTAAATTATGTAATTGAAAATATATATTCAATATTCTATGTATCCTGCTCGGTGTTCTGAACCGTTGCATATACTAAACTAAGTGGGAATTTGAGTAATGAAGTTAACAGTTTACTTCATCCTGATACCTTTGCTTGCTATTGGACGACGTTTGATTCCGTCTCTGTAGCACGTCTGAGTTGTGTCTTCAGTGAGTCTAGTGACAAGTGAGAAGCTGCTGCTGGAGAGTAAAGAAGCAAATACTGCACCAGCAGCTCTGTATAATAGGTAAATATGTATAGTGATGGCCTAAAAGTGATTCATAAATATATATTTTAAGCTACTATTAATGGCAAAAGAGACAGCAACACGTTATTTAGTCCTGAAGTTAGCGACCCCCCCACCCTAAGTTGTAATGAGATCTGTGCCCTTTATTATTTGGCTGTTATAAGAGGTTTGGACTGTGATGTTTTCATCCGTCTGGCTGCTTCACTCAGCTGTTCTCACTCCCCTGCAGCTAAAACACTTAACAAAGAAAAGCATAAACTATCAGTTAGTGTTTATTTTGATTTGAATTGTCGAAGTGACGTGACTTTTTGTTTCAGATTTGGCAGTTATCGGCTATTCATCTTGCTGCATTGCATCACATTTCCAGGCAGCAAATTAAAGTCAAACATGCTAAGCTCTGCAAGCAGCATTCTTAGCATAAGAAGTGATAAGAATTTTGGAAATGATGCACATGGCAGACATTGGTCACAGACAGGCGGGAGATTACTGGCAGAAAGGACTACAATCATTACAGATGTGCTTGAAAATAATGCCACTTATTGTATCAAGTCCTTCGTGTTTTTTTCTCTTCTATCTATCAAAAACTGCCTCCTCCTTTGTCAGAATAACCTACCTTAATATTAAAGTCATTAGTAAAGAACACCGCATGGATTTAAAATTATATTTCTATAACATTTCTGGACTCACTTGAACAGTTAAAAAAGGATCAAAATCAATGCAGCAGAACCAGAGTTGTTGTCTTTTTTCATTCCACACATTCTTCTACCTTGTCAAAGTCTGGTGCCTACAATCCCCACAATGCAACTGGACTGACAGCTAGAGAGTCTGATCTGTAATACTAGTAGCGATTAATGTAGCCTGGAGCTGTTAGCCTCCAGCAGAGATGAGGAGCAGGCTGCAAATGTCTGGTAACCTTTTTTCTATTTATCACATTTCACGCAGCTCCCCTTGGAGACACAAGGCTTTATACTACTTTTTACATATAAAACACCTGGAAACACACTTTGACCTTTACTTTGATCACTGTATGTTGTCCATTTTGATATTTCACCAATCTGACACACTGAAATATTGAACCTCACTTCAAAGCACTTAAATTCCAACCGGTAGCTCATCCTTAGAGAGCGCTCACATGTTCATATCCCCCTTCCCCGTGGCACGAATCACCCCTCATACACTCCAGAGAGGATGACGTTACCTGTCAGGATCACCCACAACCCCGTGTGCACGAGAATGGGACTGAGAGATGGCAGGACTTCAGTCTGGTCTTTTCTCTCCGGAGGATTGTATCGATTTCTTAGTCGATGTGATTGTTGTGAGAGCAGCGAACAGAATCGGCTGTAGGCTGGACAACAGGCGAACAATACCAAACGGGAGTGTTTATGTTCTTGTGGCTGCCTGGTGGCAAGTTAGTGTCCATTAATACTGAGTAGTTCTTGCACATGCACACACACACACACACACACACACACACACACACACACACACACACACACACACACACACAGTGAAATGATGTAGGGCTAGATTTATCAGTCTGATATGATGTATTGTTTGCAGGAAAAGCCTCTTGAGGTGCATCAGCTCATTTTCAAAGACAAGACGCTTGTTTTTCCATACCATAAATTTGCTTTCTGCATGTCGCTCCTGACTTTCTCTTCCAAGGTTTCTTCCATTTTGCCCTTGTTAAAGTCTTTTGTGGGGTTTTTTTGGGTAGTTTCTCCTCATCTGAATCGAGGGTCTAAGGATAAAAGATGTTGTATTGCTGTACAGATTAAAAAGCCTCCTGTGGCAACTTTATGATTTGTGATATTGGGATGTAAAAATAAAAGTTTAATTGATTTGCATGAACAAAGGTGTCAACTTTGACATAAATTGTAGGTATTAGAATGAATCTTAACCTAAATGAGAGGACCGTTTTGTGTAGTTTTACTAATTTGATCTTATTTACTAGTTTGGGAAAATGGAAAATGCAAATTGAAATGTTACACCTATTAGTGGCTGAAAGAAAAAAATCAAAAGAGAGGAAAGTGAAGTCCTTGACAGCCCACATACTAATTCCCATTAATAATTCCATGATTGACTTCTTCAAATTCTTCACTGTTTTCTGATCTGTTATCATTTCATCTATGAGGCTGAATGCTGTCAAACTGCTACCGATGCCAACTGACCACACAGAGTTAACCCAAATATGACTGTTTGCCTCGTTAAGGTCGGGAGAAGCACAAATTAACGAGAAAACAGAATTTTTCCGCAACACCAGCAAAGCACTTAAAGGCTTTTTAAAGTGAAGCAGCCACAGACGGAGCAGAAATGGTCACAGATCTTTGTGACCTTGTTTAGTTGTAACTCATTTAAAGATAAAAAGGCTTCGAGAACGATAAAAGAAGCAGCAGACACAGTGAGCTGGTTCGATAAGGAGCTGCGGGCGACAGGTTCTCCATGCAGTTTGGTAGAACTACACCGACAAGCTGAACAATAACTTTTGTCCTTTCTGTTGTTCTCACATCAAGGGTTCAAATTTTTTCTCTTCCTGGTTTGTTTTCTTGTTGTGCAGCCTGCTGTGCATTCGCCGTTACCGTTGTCATCGTTTTCTTAGTTGTCAATAGCATTCATGTCAACATCCTAATTGTAATTACTACCATCTAAGATGTTCTGATATAACCTACTTAAAGTGGCTGTAATTGATATTTTTCCAAGATTCCACATGTGGAACTCAATCATCTTGAGTTGCCCGTTAACAAGTTGTAAATATCCGAATCTTCCTCATGTCTGCCATCCATCTCTTATGATGTGAACATGTCATTAGAGTCTCTTTCCCTGAAGCGCTGGCCGGTCCCATTAAATTTACATTATGATCACATCATGCACATCAAAAAAAAGAAGCTTTTTTAGACTCAGAAAAGTTTTTCAAATATTACATCTTTAAAGAATATTAATTGACCTTGTTTGAAGTTTGAGATACCCTGTCCAAATTTCAATTTCAAATTCATTTTTTAAAATAATGCCCATCTGAGGGGAACGTTGTTGCGCAGTAAATAATTGGCCAAACTGTCTCCATCTCTATTACGGTAATATGGACATGTTTGTGACACGGATGGTTTGCTAAACATATATAAATTTAGGATAATTGAAAATGAATCCATACTGAAACAAATACATACAGTTTAGTACATACTCTATTGTGAATTTCTGTTTCTATTGTGCCTTTTTTTTTTTTTTTATTAAACTCAGTTTATCATTAATCCATCTGATCTGTTTTGGGGATGGTGAAGCAGAGATATCTCCCCCATCAACAACCAATATTGCAGAAAAGCTGCTGCCCAAATAGTCTTGTTATCTAAAAGCTTGGCCGTACTTGTGGCTGCATCAGCTGTATCTTAGTGAGGACAGACCGGAGAGCAGTGGAGCAGAGAGAGAGAGAGAGAGAGGGACCTGTGCTTCAATATCACTGCTGTACCCTGAAAATACTCAATACTAAAAACCTCAGTGGTCATCACGCTGCTGTTGAGGTGGTCAGGACACACACACACACACACATACACACTCTTGTGTCTTATATCCACACAGACAGATCCAATAAAGAAGAAATAGGGAGTAGATTCTGTTTGTCTATTGATTGAAGGTATTGGTCGTACGTGTTGTTATATTGGTCTGCAGTCTCACCCTTTGTTTTCCAATGGCGTTCCCTCCCTCTCTCTCTCTTTGTTTTTTTTCTCTGCTGCTCTTGCTTTCTTTGTCCAGACTAGATAACGTCTTGCTTGTTCTCACATACAAAACACACACAAACAAACAAGTCATACTAACACGCATACAGAGTTCAGGCTGATCCAGATACAAGAACTTAGAAAGAAGTTAAACTGCCTTGTCTACAAGAGCAACATCTGCTCTGTAAATCACTTGTGTTCTCTTTTGAGCAAAAATCAGAAACCGAAAGAGTTTATATTTTAAATTCTTTGATTTTATGATGGCTTCCCCTAGTTTTACATTATCTTAATTAAATACAGTTGGAGTCCTTATTCCGATACAGCAAATCAAATCTTTTCATAAAGCAATAACGTCTTGTTCTATTACAGGCAGAGCAGAAGGTCACACTGAGCCTGATTGCATCCTGCTACGCAACACAAGAGCCACAGAGTCTGAACAACAACCTGCATTAGCTTTCCTGCTAAAGTCTCCTTCTTATATAACTTACGTGAACGTGAACACACGTCTTGTCCTGCACTTTAGCTGGTTGGACATTGACTCTGAATGTTAATACTCATTTTAAGCTCCTTGAAAGGCCCACAAAAGCTGTCCAAAGCGCCTGAAGTTGTAAAACAGTTTATAGCACACATGCAGGTGCACAAACATTTTTGTGGTTGGATTCTTTGCAGTTTTTTTTAACATTTTTGGAACACTGAAATCAGATGTCCATTCAAGAATTTTATAATAAGAACATTTTGTGGCTGCACACACATCTTCGGGCCTTTTCAAGTCAGAATCAGCCGTAAAAAAAAACGTTAAAGTCTGCACACTACCAGGCAGCTTCAGGGCTACAGCAGAGAAGCAACACTTTCTGGTAGAAGTTGTTCATCTGACTAAATAGGTTACCTGTTTATCCTTTATTAACCTCACAGGAGAGAGGAGGCCGCGTAGACACTCGTAGACCGACGTTACAGTGTCGTCAGGCGGTTTCAACAGCAAACTGTCTAATGCGGCACATCAAAGTGAATCTATTTGCCCAAGGTTTGCTAGAATAAACCGCCGCATTAATCTCACTTTGTCTCTTGCATGCTAAGTGCAGACAGCCAGAAACACTGGAGGCCACAGAGAAATGAACTCACACTGATCAAACATTTTGACTCATTATCTCCCAACAGAGATGCAGCGTCGGGTTCTGGAAAAAGGATGTTGATGGTGCTAATTGATAGAGGAGAGAAAATATAAAATAAAAAAAAATCTTCTCTGGCTCTTTTGTCGACTCGCTGTTGTAAAGCCAGAGCTCAGCGTGCAGAAGCCACAACGGAGGGGTTCGGCCTCTCAGACTACTGGAGCCGAGTAAGCTGTATATATCACAGAGGAGTCTGATAAATGGACGGAGGCGACTGTTAGCGCAGACAAGCCTCTGCAGGATGGGATTTAAAAATTTACCACCTCTCAGAGAGAGTCAGTCATTAGAGTTACTGGCATAAAAATAATGTTCTACCTATCTATCCATCAAAAAAAGAGAGATATAAATACTGTAATATATTTTTATTTCTAAAATGGGATTATAGTTTTGGATTAAACTCCTCCACTTCATGTCATGATTTAATCTGTCTACTAATGCTGTGACCGCAGTTTAGATGTTATGGTGGCGGTGAAATCCTATTACATGACGTTGGAGCCCATTATGGTTCCCCTTCATCTCTTCACATCACTTCTGTCATGATTCTTGTCCCCTGTTGGTCGGAAGCTAGAGCCAGCAACTTTCTGTTAACTCAGACTGGACTGTAGTGATGCTTTAGAGCTCCGGTTTTGATCTGGGTTAAGTAGGTTTATTGAATCTGACTATGAAATATGAACGCGGGGGGAATCCCTTATCATGTCTGTTGAGACTTTTAACAATGTTAAGTAGCAGAAAAGCGCATGGACTTCATATCTAAGAACTACAAGTAGAGGTTTGAAAGATGAGTAAGATTTGTTAGACTTTGTTAGACATCTCGGGGAATTAACTCTTCAAATATTCATTATTTGTTGAGACTACAGAGCTTTTATCTCGATTGTTGCGTGACACACAGTGTGGCAGTGAAGGTACAGTAACTGTCAGTCAGATAAAAATAAAAGAGGAAGTGAAACAAAAATAAAGTGCGGTGGAAGTATTTTGAAACTTAGTGTGGTCTGACTTCGAGTTACATAGTCGTGACTCTCATTTTAACCACAATGACACAGTTAGTTGCTGCTGGTGTTACAAACACAACATATATTAGTATATCATACCAGTAGATGTCTGTGTGTGTGTGTGTGTGTGTGGAAAAAATAAACCAGCAGCATCTCATAACATAGTGTCAGTTGACACACACCAGACAGGAAGTAGTCAGGGTACAGTAGGTCGGATCTGCTAATCCAAGGAGCAATTATGATATCTGATTTTTGGGAGTTTTGATGAGCATTGATGTTGGGAAATAAGCAGGCTAATCATCAGACAAGAACACAGATATTAGGACCGTTCTGGAAAACCTCCGGTTTACATTCAGTCATGTTTTTTTTAGCCGACAAAACTACGATAGGGTTAAGGATCGGGGGAAAAGATCAAGGCTGGGGTTTAAAAGCCAAAACCTAATTGGAAGTCAGAGCCAAGAAGTGAGATCTGGCCTCCTTCATGAAAGTCAAACGTGCCACATGCCTCACTATATAAAGGACTCACTGCTTCCCACATTCCTGCTGAACGTTAGCACTGAATGATAATTTTAGTTAGTTGCAGAATTCAACATGGAGATAGGTCCTTGGTAATTGTGTAAGCCTGTGTGGGGGGGTGTATGTGAGGAGGTGTGTGTGTGGGGCATAGTTGGTAATAAATATCAACTGTGCACCTGCTAGTTATCATTTATCACTATTATTTATTGCCTCCTATAAGACTTTTTTTTTTCTTTATCCTCACAACAAACAACCAAAACACAGGAAGCTTTTTGTAATGAACAAATCAACCTCCCTACATTAGCAGCTCGGCGGCTAACTTGTTAGCTTTAATGGTTGCTATGAAACAAGGCTGAAAGAGCACAGGGTTGTATCCTGAAGTAACCATCAATGATGTGACTCACCAAATTTGAAATGATGCAAATAATAATAAAATAGAATGAAATAAAAACTAGATTAAAGAACTAGATAAAATCGATAAAAAACAGACAAATAAAATCAATAAGAGGGAAGAAAATAATAATAAACTAAAAAAAATATAACATTTTACAACATGAATACAATAAAATACATGAATAAAGTAAATAATGCCTATTATATCAATCATTCTTAATCAAAAGCAGGCTTAAGAGGCAAGTTTTACGTTTGCACTTCCAGCTGCTCTCAATTTAATTTAAATTAAATCCAAAAAAAAGTTTGCCAAGCTGCTTTTTTAGCATCTAACTCAGGTTTTCTTTACATCACTGCTACATACCATCACACCGTTTTCTGTGGGAATCATTTTCTCAAAGCTCTTTTTACATTAATCCCTCTCAAACATCCCACATGGGAAAGCAGGAAGAGAAATTCACCTGATTGACGTCCCACAATATTATAAACAAACAGAACCTGGAGGCTGATGTTGGTTCCTGAGAAACACAAACTGTGACATGTAAACATTTTAATGCCTTCGGAAAGGCCTTGAGTAGTAAAAATCCTCTAAAAAAAAAAAAACATCATATCTCAAAACATGAAGCTTACTGTAAAGTACAGTTACAAATATGCATAGATGGTCACAGATACAAAAGGATCTAAATATAAACCTGCCGGCTTTGTGATGCCTGAAGATAAAGGGGAGAACGAAGCCATTCAAGGACAAAACATCCACATGGGTGCTTTAGTGAGAGAGACAGGGGCCGAGCAGAGACAGAATAGAGTGCTTTTCTGACATCAGAGTCATCATCTGCTGACACGGGCTTCATCCTGTGTGTGTGTGTGTGTGTGTGTGTGATTATGTGTGTTTAAGCCCCAGGCAATGTGCACTGATGATGACACAGCTTGTGAACTAAAGTTGCCACTGTACTGTGCTGAGTTGCAGTGTGTATGTGTTTGTTGTGTGTGTGTGTGTGTGTGTTTTGTGTGTGTGTGTGTGTGTGGGAGAGAGAGAAAGCATGTGAGTGTTTGGGAGGGAGGAGCGTCGGATGGCCATCTGTCCAGTGTGAGTTAATCCTGCATATGATGAGAGAGAGAGAGAGAGAGAGAGCAAGGGCAACACACACACACACACACACACACAGTTGGATTGGTGGGCGTATTACATGAATCATATCCCCCCTGTGTTCCTCCCTGAGGCTGCAGCAGTTTCAGAGAGATGGGAAAGGTCTGTTCTAGTGACATCATCATCAGGGGACGGTGAGTCCCACTGACGCTTTATCTGTAGCTGCATTAAAAAGATTCTTCAAAGGAAAATTATTGGCTGTTTCTGACCTGATTTTCACAGTTTTACTTAGTATTACGAGCAGGATATTCGCAGTTGTCACTCTGCAGTAGCGCTGCTAACTTTCAGTTGTGTAAGTGATTATACATCAGGAAGGAAATGAGTCAACAACAGTATGAATAAATATGAATTTATCAAGCTAAGAAGCTGAATGTTTTTCTGTGTCCAGCTTCTCCATTGTTAAGATTTTCTGATGCTCTCTGTTTTATCTCTTTGAGTTTTGGACTGTGACAATTATTATTTTACTATTTAACACACTTAATAGACAAGATTTTATTAAAAAAAAACCCAACCAAAAACAAACAGAAACAATAGATTAACCGATAGGTTCATAAATAATGAATGCAATAATTGGTTGCAGCCTCACCTGCAAGGACATGTTTCTCCAAAACCCTCCTATAGGCACATTTTATTCCAACAAATCAATTGTTACCCAAATTTTAAACAAAATTTCCACTTGATATCACAAAATGTAAATGTAGTGGTAAGGAGAGATGATAGGAAATCTATAAAGGTTCATCATCTGGGGGCCATGAATACTGAGTTTAGACCAAATTTCACTGCAGTCCAGCCATTATAGTTTTCTTGTGTGCAAAATACATGTTGGTGAGTATGAAAGTGTTAAGTGTCGTGGCTGTCTGCCCAATACATTTTGAGATATTATCTAGAGGTGGCAGTTTCAATGTTACAGAAGAAAGGTCAAAGGTCACTGTAATGAGTAGTTCATCCTCTGATGACCATGAATTTCCACATTATATTTGAAGGGGATGTATCATGCACATCTCCAGGTCTATATTTATATTCTGGGGCTCTACAGAAATATCTTTGTATGACTCACAGTTCAAAAAACTCTTTATTTATCTTATACTGGCCCATGATGCAGCCCCTCAGTTTCTGTCTGAAACAGGCTCCTGTCTCTTTAAGGCCACCCTTCCCAATGAGTCCACTCTGTTCACCTCAAGTTTTGTAACTTTGATCATGTTTAACAGAGATATCCGCCATAAAAACTCTATTAAAGAATACAGAAAATCCCAAAAAGCATGTTAAGTCTCCTTTAATGGCAAGTCAGCCAATTGGAAAGCCTGCCTTTTGTGCAAAGTTGACAGCTGGACCTGAGCCTAACACTCAATGAAAGTTTATGAAGTGTAGAAGGGGCTCGTCCTATGTGAGTCATGAACATGATTAGAAACTTTCATGGCAACCAGGACATTAGATTTTAATGTTACAATATTACTTTGTACAAATTGTAATAAAAAAAATGTACAAATCATCTCAGAATACTGTGAATATCCAGAGCAAATTTTAAAAGGAATCTGTCCTTTAACATAATGACATATTAGGTTTATAGTTTGAATATTACATTAATTATGAAAGGAAAATACATGAACTCTTAATTTAATCATAAAATACTGAGATGTGGTTCCAGGCAATATACTAAACCTTTTATCCGCCTCTCCGTCATACCCCACACACACACTCAGTGGATCGATAATCATTTGGCCGTGTCCTTACAACCCATCCCAACCCATCATACACTGACCATTCATCTCCTCTGTCAGTTGTACAGTAATCAGATTAGTGTTTGTGGTGAAGTCCCCCCCATCACAGGATATTTAGACCAGTGTTGAAGGAAGAAGTCTTCCATTAGAGAGTAACAGAGGCCAGAGTTGGTTCGTTTGCCTTGTTGTGTATAGAAGATATCTGGCTGAATATCAGGTTGTATTTTTGTTACCCCTAAAATGATCATTGTGATACAGTCAGTCGGGCACCATTATTTAACATTATTTAATTTACATAATGTTATACACAAAGGACCAGACAAATATATACCGTGTTTATTTATGACTTTAGGAGTATGAATGTAGGACACCTATATTCGTGTCACCGGTTAACCTGAAACACCTGTGTCTGGTTAACCAGTGACCTTGTTAGCTGGCAACTTTCAGCTAAATGTGTTGTGGTTGCTCGTAGTACCTGCATTTAGCTCCTAAAAGCCTTATCAATTTTATCTACACCAAACATTTACATAAGTTAAACTGTGCACAGCAAGAAGCATTCACCTCGTAACCTTTCTTATAATGTGGGAAACTAAACGTAGCCTATAAATTAGCAGTGCAGCTGTAGTCTATCTTGTGATTTTATAGTGTTATCTTTAATCGGAAAGTGGCCCATATTCAATCAATGAACCTGCTTTGTCATTGAGTAGAAAAAGTTAAAAAAAAGAGTTTGTGGCTAAATAGTGTATAAACTGTAGTCACAGAGCCAGTATTCACCAGGTTTGACCAGCCTTTAACTTGTGACCATCAGTGTGGATACTGCAAACAGATTCAGTGTTTCATCTCAAGCAAACCATTTAAAAAGATTAATTTCAGAAAAAAAGGTGAGGACATGAATGCCTCTCGTTGGCAACACCATTTAATTTACATGATGTAATACAAAAAGGACCGGACGGATATATACTGTGTTGATACTGTGTCGGCATGCTAACCTCAGCTAGCCCGTTTAACTTCCCACTCCGGCTACACCATAGACTGTGAAAAATATGGATGTAGCCACTGTGACATCACCTATTGGCTCTGGCCTTCGCCATCTTGGCAGTGCCTGACCCCGCCTAACTCCCGGCTAATCCAAAATGGGCAAAGACGTGGAGCCTGGTTGCTGAAACAAGCCATGTAGTGGCTAGCGGCTATGGGGATTGACTCGCTTGTGGAGCCTCAAGTGGCCATTAGAGGAACTGCAGGTTTTGGCACTTCCACATTGGCTTCATTTTCCAGCCTCAGAGGTTGCTACTTTGGCGTCACACGCCGACAAATTTCTAAATAACAGTAACTGCTGTGAACTGGATTGCAGAGGGTTAAACAAGCTTTTTAGAAACAGAAAGAGACGACAACTAATGCTGACAACAGAACTAACACTGCACCTCTGGTTTCCGCTTCGGAGCAGCAGAGATACTAAACACCTGAGTCTCCTGGGCCCTTTCACATCGTTAGGCCTGGAGCTTGAGCCTTGGTAAGCCCGTGCATTAAAACAGTGTTGATGCTGATTTCTCCTGGGAGGGCCTAATTCCTGGATGGGTGGGTCTGGCCCTCCAGGGCTCACCCATACCGCCAATAATGAACAATAACATACAGTACATGTAGTCTGAACTGATTCTCAGTCATATTTTGATCAGATTTTACAATTGGACTCAAGGTGGTATAAAACAGTTCTTGGTCTCTCTTTGCTTCCTACATTGTGAGGTATTACAGCAGAGACTCTTGTCATTTCCTCTATAAAACATGTTGCTTTTCTAGTCATGAATATCTGCCACTCTCAGACTCTAGGAAATGACAGATAGGAATTGCAATACTTACGATTCCATACTATACATTATCATTTTCTTCTAACAGGAAATGATACAAGACTTGAGCAACTGATTGCAAGTCAGACTGCAGTTTTGCATCATGGATGACAATTTTGCAGCAATCAGATGACCACAGAATAGTGTGCAACAACAGGACATCAAATATCAAGGGAAATTAGTTTCTTAAATCTAACTGATATGTGCCTCCAGCAGGCAGCATAAACAAGTAATGAACACAACACTGACATATCATCATCTTTGAATGTTGAACATGTTAGCAAACAGTTGCTTATTTCCACATCCAGCAGTTACGGAGCAACATTATCATTCATGTGGAGTCGTGGTTCTGTCCAAGATCAGATGGAGAAATTATTTATTGAATTACTCAAAAGAAACAGGAGACACTGAGACACAGGAACACTGACCAGAAACGCAGACAACTCGACAAAAGACATTAGGAGCAGTGCAGGTAAGAAGGGAAAGTGTGGAGGGAAAGGCACGCCCGCACCACACACACACAGAGAACAGATCAGCCAATAAAAGGCAACCAAGTCAGAAAGTCTCAGAACACAAAACTCAAGCACACAATACCGCTAAACTGAGAACGCCAGGAAGTCCTTCAGAGATAAGTCAAATAACAAATGATCTCAACTAAATGAGCAGGCAACATAAGTGTAACACAGAAAACCCAAAAGAACAAAAACACAAAGAGTCCAAACACAACAGAAAGAGTGGGCAGGATGTGACAGTAAGTCCAGTATTCACACTCGTTTAGCTCTGTTTTTGCTCTCCACCAACTCCTGAGGGAAATATCTGGCTCTTTAGCTGCTAAATGCTCCACTATGTTCACCAGCTAGTCTACAGTGAACTGTGTCTGTTTGCCATTTAGTGCTGAGCAGGTAGTTTAAAGTGGCTTTTTAGAGCTTTTTCTCTGAAAACAGTTGCCTGCTGCGGCCCAAAACGACGCTATGAGACGCTATGACAGTTAAACAATCAGCTGCAACTCGCTAGAAAGCTCCGTAAAGCCGAGAGGAGCTGCAGAGTCTCTGATGATTGTCATTCTCATCACTATGAGTCACGCTAAAAACATTACACACTGTCATTTCATACATTGCTATTATGAAAAATATCAATTATAGCTGCTTTAGTTTAATTGTTTCACTTTCTCAATGTGAACAAAAACATCCAGTAACTGAGGCCTGACGGGTTGGGCCCAAGTTACATTCAGTCTACTCTGGTCCGGTTGGGACTTTCTATCAGGTCAGATCTAACGGTGCATCATCGTCACAAGAGAAAAACATGTTTATGTGGCAAACAGAGAGGATTGTAAACTGTATAGTGGAGGACATATTGCAACATTTTTCAACCGCAGCTGTTTGTTAACAGGTGGAGCCTCATGCTGCTGCTTCTTGTCAGGTTTTTTTTTTATTGAAAATTAATTTATGCACAGCTGATTTAGGACTGTTTCCATTTGGGTCCAAATCTGAACACACTGTATACTTGCTTACAATGAGTGTAGAATTGGGAAACAGCTTACACTATGTGTCGTATGTAGCGCTTCGCCCTCCAATTCACTTTATAAACCTTCTAAATAATCCACAACAAGCTGCTGCCAGCAGCTGTCCCACTAGACCTCTTGTAGCTTCTTCTACAACAAAAGCTGTACAAGAGTATCTTCGCTGGGAGACTTTTATTGTGGCCAGCGACCACAGGAAGTGCATTAAAAGCATTTAGCGAAGATCTTTTTCTGTGTGTGTGTGTGTGTGTGCATGCTTCTGTTTGTCCATCCTTGAGCTTCAACCAAAATGTGAGTGAGAACAGGTTTGTTTCAGAGCAGCAACCGCAGATATAAATTTACAGATTTATTATCCATGGCTGGATGTGTTGTGTGTGCATGTGTGTGTGTGTGCATGTGTGTGTGTGTGTGGTCAAGTTGTGGACTGGATTGTTGCAGATGAGTTATTTTCCTGGCAGGAAGCATTTCTCTCTCCTCTCTCTCTCTCTCTCTCTCTCTCTCTCTCTCTCTCTCTCTCTTTCTCTCTCTTTCTCTCTCTCAACCCAACCGGTCGAGGCAGATGGCCGCCCACCCAGAGCCCGGTTCTGCTCGAGGTTTCTTCCCATTCCCCGTCGCCAAGTGCTTGCTTGCTCGTGGGAGAATGTTTGGCCTCAAAGAGTACAGTGGAGACCTGCTCTATATGAAAAGCGCCCTTAGATAACTTCTCTTATGATTTGGCGCTATATAATTAAAACAGACTAGATAACTCTCTCTCTGTTTAATTCACTCTTCTTCTTCTTCTTCTTCTTCTCCTCATCTCTCCATCTGTATCAAGTCTCTTGACATGTCCGAGTGTGAGAATAAACTTGTCTTGCCATCCATCCGCCCAGAAAAAAAAAAGATGTATTACCCTCCTGCTTCCAAACTGCATTTTCTAATGATTTCACCCCTAAAGCATGTGGTAGCTCTGCTTCCCTGTGTATTTCTTTCTGTTGTGTTGTGTTGTGTTGTGATGTGTGTGTGTCTTTCTATGTGTGTGTTTCTGCATATCCTGGGTGGGTGGGCTTAGAGCGAATGCGAGGCCCCGGATTGTTTGTGTTCATGTCTGGTTGTTTGCCCACGTTCTCTTGTAACTCTCAGTCCTCCAGTTCGATTTTGTTTTCATTTTTCCGCCTCTGACGTGATGTTCACAGCGCTCAAGTCCAGCAGGGAGCATGTGTGTATATATGTGTGTGTGTGAGTGGGAGAGAGAGAGAGCGAGAGAGTATTTACGAGGATGAGAAGGAAAGAGACGAGGAGAGGGGGGGGGGGGGGGGGGGTAGATAGAAAGTCATAAACACATACACGTGTACCTGGTGAATACACACACACACACACACACACACACACACGCGCTCTGCCTGAGGGAGAGCAGTCATTTTGTTGTGTCCTGTCACTCTCTGCCAGGTGGCGTGGTCAGAGCGCCATGTTATTTACAGCTGTGCTCCATATCACCTGAGGCTCTTGTTGTGGTTTGTGGCTTTTTTTACACCTGTTTTTCAGCTCTTGGAAAAAAAAAAAAAGGCATGACATACCGACATATTTTGTTCTGTTAACAAAGGCCCAGTTTACTTTTACTTATTCTGTCTTGGTGCCTTCTACGCTCTGTGCTCTTGTTGTTGAAATGTGCTGTACAAATTGACTTGCCATTTTGTGGCATTTTTTCTCCTCCTATGCTGATAAAATACAGATATGATTTATACTCTGTCATCTGTCCTTAGATCTTTGGACTAGGGCTGCATTATTGATTAATCATTTTGTCTATAAAGTGTCCAAAAATAATGAAGAATGCTTGTTCTAATTACTTAGAGCCCAAGGTGATGTCTTCAAATGTCTTGTTTTTATCAGATTAACAGCCCAAAACCCAAAGATATTCAGTTTATTATTATATATGACACATTTGAGAAGCTGAAAGCAGCAAATGTTTGGTATTTTTCCTTTAAAAAGAAGACTATAATGATTAGGCTACTTGTTTCATCAAAATAGTCGCTGATTAATTTTCTGTTGATCAATTAATCGACTTCAGACGTAACATACTCCAGACCACAGGGTGGCGGTAAAGCACCTAAAGCTAAATTGTTAAAAATTCAAGAAGAAGAATATTTCTGGATAAAAGTGAAGCAAGGTAGAAACTAATAAAAATGATAAAAGTGTACTGAAAAACACAAAAACATACAGTTGTGGGTAATTTCTGTTGATATTGGTTCCTAGCTAGCTAGCGATGCTTTACACCATCATCAGCGATCACATTGGACGTCTAAAAGTTGAGGTTCACGCAATGCTTTCATCCTTTTGAAGGTCTGATCACAACCGAACTGAAGTGCTTTTTGAAATCAGAGTAATTTTGGTAAGGAAACAGGTCGTCCATTGTCATTTTTGATTGATTGCCAAACTTCAAGAAGGCGGGTTTTACCTAGAATGAGCCTGTCTGAGGGCAGACACCAGGGAAGCCAGAATGATGAGCCTCAACCTGGATCCACGGATTTCAGTTTAGTTGCTGTTTGTTTGGTAAACTAAATGAATTCAGGTGATGACAGGTGGACACACTGTGTAAAACAAATTCAGCTCACCGGGCTTCAGGTAACGTCTGCATCTATTCTTGTTGTTGGCGACCAAATGCATTTCGTGTATGTTGTGGCCTGTTAGTAGCTGATACAACCATAAAGCTTAGTGGAAAAGACCTACCAACAAATCATTTTACCAGTACTAGTGTACCTGTGCTGTGACAATATTGCTTGACAAAATGTAATCTGCTGTCAGTCCCTAATTACAATATTCAACCTCCGTAGGAACAAGTGCTAAAGGTGCTCCTCCATAAACAAAGACACCCTAAAACAGGAGACACCTAGCATTCAGCAAAATGCATCCAAATATGTACAAAATGCTAGAAAAATCAGCTAGAAAAAGGCTCCTTCCATCTCCACATAATAGATACAGTGTGATCGCTGCCTTACTCTGCTTTTACACCAAAATCTTGTGAGTAAATTGCACAGAGCAGTCTGGTTGCGCTGTGCTGAACACCTTCCCTGATTCATTTTACATTCAAACTTCTACCAAATTGAAGTCAAATACGCTGACTTCCATAACAGAGGAGAAGAAGAAAACTTTCTATGGTTATGAAACTACTTTCTCATCTTACCAAGACTTCTTAAAATATCAAGCTTGGCAGAAAATAGGAACAAATCCCAAGTTGGAAAAACGAAAGCTGTGACTGTTTACATTCCGATGTAGCCTGTAGCATCGTAGTTAGCTGCTCTGTAAGACGAGTAATGCTTTACGTAACGCCCTTCATCATACGCTCTACCTCACACAAACTATGTGCGTTTCGTTTGAAAGACGAGTCGCTCCTGTTGTTATTTGGTGAAGCTCAACTTTTCAGTCCCTCCTCTGTGGATTTGCGTGGCATTTGATTAAACAAAGGTTGAATTTCAGCGGTTATGTGCTGTATATAAACCGACCACTGCCACATTTTGATTGGACTGTTCTTTATTTTGTCTTTTCTTTAGGTCTTTGTGATTGCACGTGTTAGTGTGAGAGGTTTGATGACTGGGGCAGCGTGTGTTGGAGTGTATTCAGGGCTTAGCAAGCCTGTGATGGGTGTGGTGTAGGGATTTATGTGTGTGTGTGTGCGTGTGTGTGTGTGTCTGCACAGTACAGGGAACCATCCCATAATATGACTGAGAAGCTGACAACATGGGATAGTGATTTCAGTCGACATGGCAACGCTTTGTAGCCCCACGTAACACACAATAGTGTTTTAATGCAGACCACATGTGATGGGGCTCACCATAGGGGCGGACACACACACACACACACACACACGCACACACACACACACACACACACACACTCTCTCTCTGTTGGCTGCAGGACATCGTGTATAATCAACCTGTGGTCGAGCTGGGTTGGGTGCAAACTCTCAGTAATGATACAGCAGCCTGTTGTCAAGACTGTAATAAAGGCTCTATTTTTGCACACACACACACACATAAACACACTTGTCACACAAGATATATGTAGTGTTATTCTACGGAATAACTTCAAGTGAAAAATAACGTTCATGTTGATTGACCAACATCATTAACTTAGGTTCAAATACCAGCTGTCTATGTAAACTTTATGTAACTAAAATATGCTGTTAAACGCACAATATGTAATTTCTGCCGCTAGGATTCTCTCGATCCAAACAATAACAAAAGAGTTTGATGACGTTGTGAAGTAGCGTGGGATCATGGGAGTTGTTGTTTTCATTGTTAAGCAACCAGTGTATCTGGGTTAGGATTCCTTCAGTGTTCATCATTCAGGATGAATTATCCGCAGATGTCTCCTCCTCTCCAAAACAAACAGACCCCGTGATTAAAACAGGTAAAAAACACTGAATGAAGCAGTTTCACATAAAAAAATCAGTGTCTGACAGACACAGGACGTCCGGGAGGGGCTGTTAGCTAACGTTTGCTCGGCTTGTTTCTCTGATAACTTAAGATCCAGACGTCCGATGATTAAAATCCTTCATCTGATTAAAAGATATAGTTTAAAAATGACCAAGATCTATAAAGTTTATTGTAAAAATGTGGCTTAAAACTGAATAAAAGTCATTGACATATTATATTGTATGTGTATACTCTTTGGTAGATGCCATTGTGGTAAACAGCCACAACACCAACACTTGTGCACAAGATGACTGTGAGTATGTGTTGACAAATTTAAGGAAAAACCTTAAGTGCCTTTGTAAAGTGTTATTCCACCACAAACCTCCAGAGCAGCTTCAATGTTCCCTCTCAAGTATCCATCTACATGCAAAAGTCATGCATGTCAAGTCAACTCACGTAAAAGTGCGGCGCTGTGAGCCAGATGATGAAAAATGCATCGTCTGGCAGGCAGAGGAGCTTTTGCTTGAACCACTTGTAGACCTACCTGTGAGGAAGGGCAGAGATCGCTCCAACATGGAGGCAAACAGAGCTCAAGGACGCCGGCTGACGAACCTCATGAATGAAAATACCTGAGACGTGACCTGGACCTGGAAGCAATTATTACAATCTTATCTGCTGAGAGTTAAATATACATGGAGGTATTTTGATTTAACAAAATCCTACTTGGATAAATGTTCTTCACTGTGTCACATAGACTGATCATATAAAGTGAATGTGAACATCACTGACTTGTTTTTTATTACCTAAGTTACTTTTTTAGATAAGAAACTGCACACTGGGCCTGATTATATGTCAGACTGACCTTGATCAAGACTAGTTGCTCTAAATGCCAACTGTATATGTGGACTAAAAACATGTAAGAGCAGCAACAATTTCATCCATTAAAGGCTGAGTCTGGTTGTATTCATTTTGAACTGTAGCATCACATTAGCAGCTACATCAAAACTATCTCTGCTACCGTGTTCACTATTTTGATTTGTTGTCCAAATGTATAATCGGCTCTAATGATCCCATAATACAACCGACTTAAAAAGCAGGTGGTTGCTAACAAAAATACAGTCAAGCATGGCTCAGACAGGGAAAAAAGGTCAATTAACATGGCTGGTTGGACACAAAAACAAGCTAAGTAATGTCTTTTTTTCACACACATTTCCTTCTATTTCCACACAAATCCAAGTGTGTGTGTGTGTAGTGATTTTGAACCAAGCTACACTTTCATCTTTTCACTAAGCATAATTAGGTAGAAGAAACCATAATAACATTTAAAAAAAACTATTTTCAGTTTAAATACCTATTTCAGATTGTGGATATTGATTTAGTATCACAGAGGATGAATCTCCACCATCTCATATCTTCAAAATGTTCAGTATCAATGATGAACAACAGTACGGCAGCACAAACAATATAGATAATAATAATAATGATTGAATAAATTAACCTATTGTACCTGTGTACACACAACTATGTGCATAACCATGCACACACACCCCAGGACAATACACACATCCGATCATGTTTCCGACACTCTAGTCCAATGGGATAGACTGCATTGTTTCGAAGTGAGAGATGAGAAGCTGCCAGTGTTTGTAAAAAAATCTTCCGCTGAGCTCCAGATGGCAAATTTGATCTTTTCCAAATTCAGAAATGACATTAAGTCCCAGAGCCAGGACATGTTTGAGGAGGGTGAGGAGAATTCGATGACCACCGAGCTCGGGATGACCGGAACATATAAGTCAGGTCCGCTGGTGTCTGAGAGCATCTGTCATAAATATCAGAGAGGTTTAGATAAATCTTCGATAATCTAGCTTTACTAAGATGGATCCTGTGAAGTACTTTGAACTGAGTGAGGATAAGCCTCGCACAGGAGGAGGATGAGTTCATTGCATGTAATGCGTCCCACCGTCCCACCGCTCATCAGACAAAGTGAGACCCAGTTCAGTCTCCCAGTTCAGTCTCGATTTTATGCAGCACAGGGGGAGTCACTGCTGATAAAAGAAGATCAGAGGCCGGTGTTGGATTTGGCAAAGGTGCAAATTTGGAGATACCTAAACAGATCAGAGTGTTGAAGGTTGTTGTTTTGCTCTCTACCAACTCCTGAGGGAAATATCTGGCTCTTCAGCTGCTACATGCTTCACTATGTTCACCAGCTAGTCTACAGCTAACTGTGTCTGTTTGCTGTTCGCTGCTGAGCAGAAGCATCATAATGATGGAAAATGAACTCGTAGGAGGCAGAGAGCATCTTAAGAAGCATCTTAAGAAGCAGGAGGAACCAAAAACTTTTCATTCTTTATCCCAACAGCTGCATATAAAAGATTGTTCCTAGAAAAACTGTAAGGAAACACTTCTAAGATCCATCATTTTTGGAAAAGTTGCAGCCGGGCAGCTAAACAATGAGCTGAAACTCACTATGAAGCTCTGTGAAGCTGCATCATTATAAGCCACGCCCCTGACTCTACACATTACATTTAATACATTGTTACAATAAAAAATATAGATTATAGCTGCTTTAAGTTATGCTAACAGTTAGGTATCATCGCTAAATAACAAACTTGTGTTAAAACTTGTGATTTAATCAGAGAGGAAATGTTCACTGTTAATGTTGTGTGTGGTTTTGTTTATTTACATTTTCGAGTCTCCCCAGGTTAACAGACCCAAGGGCCGCGGTTAACAGACTGACTCATAAAGTCTATTAACCTTTAGATTGTGGAGAGAGTCATTAGGGAGCTGCTTCTGTGTTCCTGCAGGTTTAAGGTGGAGCGCCGGTGAGGAACAAGCGGCTCTATTTGCTCATACATGAGAGGATGAATATTTGAATATGACTTTCACATCCCACAGAGCCAGATGGGTGAAGCAAAGTCACCTCATGTGTATGGATGTCTACATCGATATGCAGCCCGCTGTGTGTTTGTGTGTGATAGTGAGGAAGGACGGCGGTTTAACTTTTACATTATGTGTGTCTCTTTCTTCGTTTTCTTTCTTTTTCTTGTTGCTTCTCTACTTTTCTTTTTTGTTTTTCTTTTCTCCTTTCCTTCTCTATTTTATTCTCCTCTTTCCTCATTTATTGTCTCCATTCTTTCCTATTTTCCTCCTTCCTCTCCTCTGCTTTCCCCTTTTCTTTGCTATTTTCTCCTCTTCTGTCACCCTTTCTTTCCATCTGTCCCTATGTTATGGATTTTCCTAAACGTACTTTTTTCTCACTGCATCTCCACTTTTCTTTTTTTCCTTCTCTCCTTTTTTCTCCTCTTTTCTTCCTTCATCTCCTTTCCTTTAGTCATTGCTGCTCTGCTTTTCTATTTTGGTCTTCCATCTTTTACTTTTCTGTTTATTCTCCTCTCCTTTCCTCGTTCCTTCTCTCCTCTTCTCTTTTCCTCTCCTCTCCTTTTCTTTTTACTCCTCTCGTCTGTCGCTGTTATTGTTGCCTTTCTCTGCTTTTTTGTTTCTTCTGTTTTCCTTCCTCCTTTCACCTTTTCCTTCTTCCTTCTTTTCCTTTCCTCTCTCCTTCTTCACTCTTCTTTTCTGTTGTTTCTTTTTCTCTCCTCTTCTCTCTTCCAGTTGACTCTGTTGTGCTTAAACGTGCCATGTTCCTATTAGCTTTGCTTTGACCTTATATGAGGTACAGAATCCATATGAAGTGTGTGTGAGAGAGAGAGAGAGAGAGATATTGGGGGGGCTGGCGATGAATGATGCGCTGGTGTGAAAGCCATTGGACCATGACTATACCGTAGGTGATAGAGACCCAGTAACATCAATCATACACATACACGCACACACATACACACACATACATACACACACACACACTCTGCCCTCGTTATTCCCAGCAGAAGGGCTTTTCTTGATTTTTAATAAAGGATATCTGCAGAGAAGGTCAAGGTTATTCAATTGTTGGTCATTCATCTCCTTTTTTTTTGCTCTCCCATGACACACACACACACACACACACACCACAGATCTCTCAATCTTCACTACTGGCCCCGGCTCGGGGACCCCTGCACCTCTTATATGTGTGCATGTGTGTGTGTGTGTGTGTGTGTGTGTGTGTGTGTGTGCATTCTTGTTGGTGTGAACAATGCAGCCTTCATCTCTGGGTTGTCTGGTTATCCATCACCGGCTTTATGTAGTTCTGCCGCTATCTTCCAGCAGACACGTGTGTGTATTTTATCCACCGCAGGAGTTTCACACAGCGTTCAAGAGGTGTCACAGATAATATTACTTACTGTTTTATCGGAAGACTCTTTGAACTTAATACAAACATAAACGGTGCGGAAATTGGAAACTGGATGTACTGCCAGTGGCAAGATAATACCACCACTGTGCATGTGAAATAATGTATGTTGGATTCTTGTAAAGGCAGCCGAGGCAGGAGGGAGTCAGTATATAAGGCTCTGAGGTTATTGTAGACAGCGTAGTTAATCCTTTTCCTCTGGGGATGTGAGCTAGAGATTTGTGAGATTATTGAAATACACTGAATTATAAGACCAAATATTATTTGAAATTCCATATGACTTTGTGTTGTAACCGCTGCCGCTGTGTAGCAGCCGTGAAAAATACATTCAGATAATCATTTGCTTTGCCAAATTGCTGCCTGAATTACATTCAAGCTTGTTTCCAGCCCAGAAAATGTGACATCCTTATACTGGTGAAACCAAACCACAGGTCTTTGGAACTGCAGATATATTGTTAGATATATCACTAATAATGTATGTCAGACAAATATTGAAAAAGTCAATGCATCATGTCATGAACATGTTCAAGCAAATATATAATACTTACAAAAGTATTACAACCACCTGGATAACGGCTTTTTTCTCCCTGCTGCAGTCGGGAAGAAGGTAACGGATACACCAGGCTAAAGCTAAGCTCCTAAGCTAGTGTTAGCTTCTGTCTGAGGTAGCAGGGCGTGTTTCTAAAGTGTGAAAGGCAACAGTCCTGGCTCCAGATGGACAAACCAATGGGTGACGTCACACCTCACTACATCCATCTTTATATACAGGTTATGATTTTACCTGATGAAGGTCTGCCCTACTCTTTTCCAATAAAATGTTTTAAAATGCTGCAAGTATACCAACAGGTAGATGTTTTGCATTACATATATAGTAGCTACTATCCCCTGTGACCTTATGTAGTGGGGCTGTGCTGCACTTGAATTTATTTTCACTCGACGTGGTTGTGATGTTGTGCCAGTAAAATATGAACTTTAGTTCAAATCCCACTGTGTCAAGGTGTTATCTTTCTTCCACATCGATATTTACAACTCCTCAAGCAAACATAATGCATGTTCAGAATGCAACCAGAGAAGAGCTCATGAACACCAGGGAAACAACTTCTGTGGATTTATTTCCCCCAACTTTCTCATCCCATCTGTAGAATTATTGGACATTTTGGTCGATGGTGCGCTCACCTTTGTTCATGCAGTGAAACGCCGCTGCAGCTGGCAGGCTTCCAGCTGTTCAGAGCGGCGGATCGCGACACAGAGCTCTATGGTGGAGGTATTTGTTTTTATACTAACAGTGGCTGGTGTAAAGCTGTGACAGTGATTCTGCAGCACTGTCCTCCTGTTCTGGAAACTCTTCTCTCCACTTCATTCATTCTGGTCGGTGTTTACGTTCCACTGCAGGCCCACGTGCAGGAGGAACAACGCATGCTCGCTGACCAGATAATCTGTGTGCACTCTCTTTCATTATTGTCCTCTGTGACTCTAACAAAGGGAATCTCGGCCATGAACTCCCTTAATACCGTCAGCTGATTAAATGCACGACCAGAGAGGAGAACACTTTAGATCACTGTTACACTACAATCAACAGTGCCTCATCACGGCATCCCCCGCACTGCTGGGTCACTCTGGCCAGGCCATAGTCCACCTGATTCCTGCATGCAGGCAGACATTAAAACTCTCTGACCCTGTTGTGAGGACATCTAAGACCAGTGAAGCTGTGGAGGATCTTTACACATCCTTGGACTGTACTGAGTGGGTTTTCAGGACTGATACCAACAGTCTAGATGAGAAGCTGTGACATCCTACGTCACCTTCTGTGAGGACAGCTGTGTACCATCATGCACCAGTGTTAGTTACAACAATGACAAACCCTAGTTTACAGCTAAACTCACACAGCTGAGGTTGGAAGAGGAGGAAGCGTTTAGAAGTGGGGACCAGGACTGGTTTAAAGAGTCTAAATACAGGTTTTGCAAGATGGTGTGAGGTGCTAAACATCTGTACTCTGAGAAACTTCAACAGCTCTCCCTCTGTCTGGAAGAGCCTCAGACAGATCACCAACTAGAAATTGAAAGCCCTCCACTCCACTAATGATTTGCACCTGGTCAATGACCTGAAAGAGTTACACCATCCCCTCTGACTCCATCCACCAGCTTCACACTATCAGCTCCTCCTCCCCCACCTCAGCAGGGGCCTGGGCCTCTCCACAACTGCCCACCTCCTCCTCCTCCCCTACTGCAACGACGACTCTCTCCATTCTGGAGAGGGACGTTAACAGGCTGTTCAGAACCTGACAGAAACCTCCGCAAAACAGCTGGACCAGACCACCTGGTCCAACTGTGATATGCCACTTACCAGCCTGCTTCAAGACCTCCACCATCATCCCTGTTCCCCAAAAAACCAAAGACCACAGGATTCAATGATGACGCACCTTGACCTCTGAGATAATGAAGTCCTTTGAGTTGTACTGTCCCATCATAAAACCATCACAAACTCACTCCTGGACCCCCTGCAGTATATCTACAGAGCCAACAACAGGTCTGTGGACCATGCAGTAAACATGGCCCTCCACTTCATCCTCCAGCACCTGGACTCTGTAGGACCCTACTGCAGGATCCTGTTCATGCAGAAAAGATCATGGCCGACCCCTTCTATCAGACATTCTTCCCTCCCGCAAGAGGCTGAGGTCTGTCAAGCTACAAGAACAATTTCCTCTCATCTGCAGCCGGCCTCATCAACAAGGCTCGGGACCCCCACTGACACAGACTCATTGCCCCCCGATGGACATGACACGTTATATTAACATAACACCCAGTAATCTCATATTTGCATATCTGTGATCTATGATCTAACATGGCATGTTACATTAATGCAGCTTGCATTATTATTATATGCACCATATACTGTTTACTGCTGGTCAGTATGTTGTACATTTCATCTCATTCTCTTCTATTTAAAATTTAGGATTACTTAATTTTATGTACATTTTTGACTGTTATGCATTTTATTAACAGCACCTTGTATGTATGTGTAAACCTACCTGGTCTCGGTCTCTCAGCTGAATAGAGCAAAAGCTTCAATAAGTGACTTCACAGTGAAGTGAGAGTAACAACTAAGACATGCGGCAGAAGTCCCAGGCTGGGCTTGAACCCAAGACACCGGTTGTACGCATTGCACCTTGTTCAGCTGAGGCGCCCGGTTTTTTAATTTGAATGTGATGGCAGAGTGATGATAACAGCACTCTTTATTTGGGAGGTGTTAAAAGTTTCCTCGGAGTATGGAAATGGAAAAGAAGCCAAAAGAAGCAAAAGAGCCAAGAAAAGAAAAGTATGCAGAGCCAGATGAAACGATCAGCGTAGCCAGGCTGCAGCTCGGCAGAAGTTTTGTGTCTAGATTTAAAGAAGGGAGAGAGATTTTACTCTCCCGAGAGAGTAAATTGAGAGAGAGAGAGGAATTCCAGTGTTGTGCATTGTTGTGAATTATACGGTTTATTCAAGTGAGTCACCGCCATGAGATGTGTTTTCTAAATATGGTCATTGAAGACTACACTCAAGGATTCTTGGATGATCTTCAAGCTTGTGAATTTTTATGATTATATTGTTAAATGTGTGTCTGCCTCTTTTTTTTTTTTTTTTCATGAGGGGAGAGGACATTTTTGTAAAGTGAAGTCATCTTTGGACATTTTTTTTTCTCTTCCTTTAACGGGCTGATTTATGATCAAGTTGAACAACAGGCGTGTAGTGTGAAGAGTTAAGGGATGAGGATTAGAGGTCGAGAAATGAAAACAGTCAGTGGAAATTCCTCGCAGTCGGAGCTAAACACAAACATGTGTGCGTCTTTTTTTTTTTTTGTTGCTAACGGTGATGTCACTCTCAGCTGACTAGACGCTCGCTGTCACTGAAAGTCTTTGTGTATGTGTGTGTGTGTGTGTGCGGTTGTGCGGTTGCTTTTTGATCACGTGTTTTGTTGTTGTATGAATGTGTCACCACGTTGTTGTTGTTGTGCTTGTCCGGCGGGTTAGTGAGTGTCTGAGGAGCGTGAGAGAGAAAATCAATACAACAAGGCTGTTTTATAAGACGCACTGACAGGTTGCTTCAACTTGTAACTTAATTTTTCTTTTCTTTTAGGGGATTGGACTTGGCTTCGGTTGTATAATTCATTCAAGTAGGGAGTCAGTCACTGCACACAGCCTGGACACATCACTGCTGTTACTCCTTAAAAGCTAATACCAGTGTAATTTCATTTTCTTGCTTCGCAATTAAAGCCCATTAAAAGTTGAAACCCACCGATGCATCATCCGCGGCGGCGCTCTACACTGTGACATTAAAGAGAGCCTCTTTTTTTTTCAAGCTCTAGCCTCCGTCCGAGCCTCATGGGAGCTGTCGTTTTCGAAATGCTAATAAAGAATGATTGTTTTGTCTTTATTAAATTTACAGGGTGGGGTCCTCTGATGGTTCGAGCTTGCCAAAGAGCTAATCTTTCCTGTAGCATGATGGCTCTGTGTAACAAATAACACAGCAGGCACAGCAGAAAACGTGTGGAAGGAAGAAAATGAAACGGAGGGAAGGAAAAGTTGTCGTGATGTGAACCTATAACAGCTCATGTTGGCTCGGAGAGCTGCAGAGGAATGTGAAGACGAACACCTGCAACTTGAGTTTATGGGAAATCATTTCCTTATCTTCCTTCTCCTTTTTTTCTTTAATGGCAAACTGCAGCTTTTACTGACTAGTGCTTTGCTTTCAAGATAAACTAACGGTATCCTGTGGAGGTTTCCTTTTAAACTTTTACATTTATTTGCTTTGTTTCACACCTTAACACACTGGGCCTCATGTAAGAACCACTTGAACTAACATTCATTTCTATATCATGCTTTTTCTGTTGTTTTTATACTGTTATTGCATCTGATTTCTATGTTAAACATGGTCAAAGCTCCAACACTTGAGGTGAATGTATGTAAAATGTATGGAGCTTTTTTCCTATCTTTATTCAAGAGCGCGGTATATCAATTTGAGAGCATAATTTATTGATTTCAACAAATGTTGCTTGCACAGATTTTCAGCTCTTCTCCTCACTCAGGCTGCTTCTGCACGCTGGTGAAGCTTCTGCTCTCAGATTTCTCCTCTGCTTTTGGAGTTTTTTGTGCAACAACCCTGTCAAAATCCCCCCAACCAATAGAGGGCCAGGTTTAGTGTTGACCAATGAAATGATCCCTGCCTCCTCGCCAGCTTTACTTCTTAGAGCGTCCCGACTTTTGGAATAAAAGGACGGTTCATTTATACACCAGTAGCTGCATACAGTATTATAGTAGCCCGCCTGTTGGTGTGCTGCAGGAGAAAACGTCCTCCTTGTGTTGACGTCAGATTGTTCGCACATGCCCAGAAACGGCCGTCTGTTCTGTAGTTTTTGTTGCTAAAGTTGTTCCACAAGTTCATTAGATTCAGGCTAGAACATGTACGGATGTATTTGAGAATTTTCCATTAAGAGAAGTGAAATCCTACTTCTGTTTATGTTGCTTTCCAAAAAGCAGGAAGTCAGCTTCCAGTAGCTGACCAATCAGAACAGAGTGGGCTCATCGGGAGGCGGGCCTTAAAGAGACAGGAACGAAAACGGCCTATTTAAGACAGAGGCTGAACTGAGGGGCTGCATAAAAAGCCAGTATAAGATAAGGAGTTTTTTTGAACTGTAAATTATGCAAAGATATTCCAGTACAGCCCCAGAATATAAATATAGACCTAGAAATGTGCATTATAACGTCTCCTTTAAGTGGCACGTCAGAGTGATTTGAGAGAATTCGTGGCATTCACCCGTTTTCTCGTACTTTGACTTTTCTTTGAGGTACGAATGAAATTCACTAGCGGCTCTAAACCTGTCTGCAGGTCATGAACAGACAGTCTGTCTCTCTTACGTATATTATAGCAGGTTTCAGACATGTAAACAAAGTCTAATGCTTTAAGACAAAAATATATGTCAGTGCTGGAAATCTACAGCCAACAGATACGTATGTCCTCGGTAATGCTAATGCTAATAAAGAATAACAACAAATTGAATTGAACTCAAGTAAATAAAAGTTTACTGATTTAATTTAGAGAAAGAAGGACCATTATTGGTAGTTATCAGATATTGTGTTGTTTATATTAATACTATTAAAACCTAAAGATTGTCTTTGTAATTGCTGAAGAGGTTTGTTAGACCGGTTCAGCTTTCCATGACTGTTTCAGACCGGACAGTAAAATATATGAAAATTAAACAGGAGATTTGTATCTACACAACCTGAAAATATGGGGTTCTTTCGTTCTTTCTTCCTTCCTTCCCTCCATCCTGTCTCTCTATCTCTTTATCTGTCTCCCCCTCTTGCTCTCTTTCCATCCATTTGTCTGTCTATCTCTCATGCATCTGTCTTCTCTACACCATCAATTATTCACCCGGAGCAGATGAATATTTCAAAGGGTGCCGGACTCTCTTCCTCCATACTTCATCCCCTCATCCCTGTCTCTGTTTTATCTCTCAGCTCCTGTGTCTCTTCTTCTTATTCTTCTTCCTCTCTCATCTTTCTCCGCTTTTGTGACTCCTCTGCCTCCGCCGTCGTCGACCTTTCCTCTCTCCCCCCGTATATATACATGTATATTAAGTGTGTGGTCCCTGATTCTCGTCTTGTGGAATCTGTAAAAAAAAAAAAAAAAGTGACTCCGGTCTCATGCTGTGAACTCCTAGAGGGTTTCTCATCATTAATAACCTCAGCTGGCTGTGTGTGTGTGTGTGTATGTGTGTGTGTGTGTGGGTGTTGATGTTATGCCTGCATGTGTGCACATAAGGTGTCTCACCATCGTCTGCTATGCTACTTCTTCTTCTTCTTTCTTCTTCTTTTTTTTTTTTTTGGGGAGGATTCATGCGAGAGCCATTAGGAGAGATGGTTTGTTGGGGCTGCAGGAGGCCTCTCCAGTCAGTTCCTCATTAACTATGAATGGAATCTACCTTTTTGCATGTTTTCATACGGGCCCAGCTCCTCTGCATATTCACTCTGCTCTCACGAGGTTTTTCACTTAATCCGGGTGGAGAGCCACACCAAGGTTTTGTCCCAAATTCTACTCCATAACCTCTTAAACTTCTTCTAATTGTAAGGATTGTCCAAGTGGTGGAGAAAAAACACAGAAAGTATTCTGCATATTATTCTGTTGATTAATCTAGTAATTGTATCAGTCATAGTAACGCTGATTCATTATCTATATTTAAGGTAAATGCATTAAAGGTAAATCCTAAAAGCAGGTTAGCACTGTTGCCTCAGAGCAAGAAGGTTTTGAAATATCCTCCTGTGTCGGTGTGGATCTCCAGTTTCCTCCCAAAGCCCAAAGTCATGCAGGTTTTATTAACTGAAGTCTCTAAAGCAGTTAATACACTTACTTTCATCATGCATCATGGCTACCTCACATGTCCTGCGTTCCCTGGGAGTGTTAGTTGTACATGTCCTCACAAATTAAAGCTATGTATCCACAAGATGCAATATATCCCATGAGCAGCGGGAGCAGTATCAGCAGACTCAGAAACTCATACAGCTTGTCTGCAACTACCCTCATTAATATATGTAATAATAATAGCTTTATTTGTATAGCATATTTCATACAAAGACTGAAGCTCAAAGTGCTTCATAATCAAATAACAAATGTCAGAACACCAAGAAAGTTAAATAAAAGGCCGATTAAACCAGGATATATGGGCTAAACAACAAAAGGTCATTAAAAACATTTTTTAAAATGCCAGGGTGCACAAACGTGCTTCCAGCAGTTGTTTTTTCCAGCTACTGCGACTTGTCCTCTCTGATATATCTTGTAAAAACAAAAAATCCATAATTTTGTAGCATATTTAAAACAAAAAGAGCCCAATTTCCAACCTCTAAAAGGAAATATATGCCTCTTTGCTGCTCCACAGTGACAAATACGCATGCCAGAGTAGCTGGTGTGACATCACTATGATGTCACAGTTGCTGCTTTTTCTGCCACAACCTCAACATCAGCAATTTAGTAATCACCACAAGGGTTGCCATGGTGTTTATGTTGTGCAAAAGCAGAAATCACGAGGAAGATATTTGTCATTGTTCGGGTTTCTTGATGAGGCCATAATCTGCCCCCTAGTGGATGTACGATTTAATTCTTCAGGTTTACACAAAGGACGCAAGCAATGACACTGGCGTAGCAGCTGTTTTCTACATTAGTAAAACGCCAGTATATCAGCAGCCTCGGTTCACCCATTTGATTGAATTTGAGAGTGAATGATTATTCTGTAATAGACTAAGATAAACCCCTGTCTCTCACTCACCAGGCTCTGGGCTCAGGGATGAATAGATCCTAATCATTATTTCAAATAATTTGATTCAAGCTTGCATAAATTGCTATTTAACATGTTTATATTTTAAGTATTAAATATTGAATCTTCATGGTTAGGAAATGAATATTTGCATGACCTTGACGCATGCGGTTCTAGATGTCTGGTCCACGTTTGCAAGGCCCGTTACTGTTAGGATGTAGTATTTGTTACCTCAGTGTCCAGTCAAATGGACCCAGAGGAGCTTCACAGGATATATGAAGCCCCCCTTAGAGACAAAGCAATACAAAATCATTGAATACACACTGTAAAATATGTGTAATATTGAACTCTCTGTCTTCAAACGTTACCATCTTCTGCTTTCCTATGAACAGTGAACGGTATTCAGTGAACGAAGGGCACTTGTGCAACAGTTTTTTTTGTCTTTTCATTTTCTGACAAGGACGTTGCATTCTATTAACTTCTCCCCGCTGTCTCGTCCTCTTCGCCTTTCGACGCTCTTTCTAAAAGTTTTTACAACATTTTTCACCGTGCCCTTGCTCAGATGGGATTTGAAAAGTGGTCTAAATTTTGAGAAATGGATGCATTAACAAAATCACTGCGGTAATAAGACAGGGCAAAAAATACAATATATCTTGTGAATATAATTCCAAGACATCAACAGTGTCTCATGTATCATCCTCAGCAAGAAAAGAGAGATAAAGAAGAGAGTTTTCATCATCGTCATCAATATCATCAACATTTGAGGCGGACGTTACGGCGGCGTGACATGAATATTTGTCTTCTAATCTGGGATTAGAGCCAATGGATCAAACCCTGATCAGCAGAGACTGATAGGAGAGATGGATAGAGGAACAGAGAGAGGAAGGAAGAGAAGAAGTGATGGAAATGTGAGATTTTCAAGGGAGGAAACAAAACAAAAGGGGCCACGGAGCTCTTCATCTCTTCACGTCCTCTTATTCTCATGTGTATGGATGTGTGTGTGTGTGTGTGTGTGTGTGTGTGTGTGTGTGTGTGTGTGTTTTATTGGCAGGATTTTAGCGTTTACTGTGGCCTGTGTCCGGCTGTGCTGCAATCTGTTATAGGGAGGCAGCACATTTGCCCTGACACACTCTTAATCTCATGTTCTGACTGATGATGGTGATGATGATGATGTGTTTTTGTGCACCGCAACTCACAGGCTAGTTTGTTGCCTTTTGGGTCTCCAAGCAAAGAACAAATCCTATTAGTTTAACCTTATATTTTTGCAATTTCTTGTCATCACTCCTTTTTTTTCCCCTCATCCCTTATCCCTTTTGAAATCTGGGGGACGCGTCACTGCAACGAGTCAAACGGGGCAGTGACACAAGTAGCTGAACGATCACTCAGGTTGTAAACAAAGGATTTATTTAGAGATGAAATTGGAAATTGCTCTACAGAAAAATGATGCTGTCAAGATACTGTGAGACCTTTGTTTCCAAGGTAAACGGTGGGACACAGAGGTCATCAGCAGCAGCAGCAGGAGGAAGATATGACAGCTGTGTCTTTTGTGAATGTTAGCAGCTATTTGCAACTGTTGTTGTTGATGATGGTTGAACGTTTTTTAATTGGCCACCACCGGGGATCGTCTTGTTGTAACCATGGCGAGCATTGACACCACACAGAAGAACATGATACCAGAGTTCATTTTAATGGCATCTGAATTATACACCTCCTCACCAGCAGAGGACAAACGTCATCAACATCTATCAGAAGTTTGTTTATCAGGTTACCGATGTGTGACGTGACGCCTCGCTACGTCCATCTTTATAGTGACTGCAGCACAGGTGAGGGTGTGGTGCTGTAGGTTGTAAGCAGGATCGGGCCGGTAGACGTGGCGATGAAGTTCATACTGTTGCCGCCTGTTCAAAACACAGAAAACCAATGTTATCAGGTGCAGATACTGGTGTGATGACATATTAGACATATATATATATTTATCCATCCAGCTAATCCTCGTGATCTATTGTTCAGTTGGTTTAGTGCCTGCTGCTTTTTTCTAAACAGGTGGTTGAATTAAACTTGTTTTTGTCTGTCGTCTTGTTTTGGAGCATGAAATGAACTGAACTGATTTTGAATCGGGAGGCTGGACTGAGATATGTAGTCTTAACACACACACACACTCTTTTTTTCAGTTTCTTGTACATTGAACAAAGCAGATCCTGTGTTGATTATTATTTAATGCATTTCCGGCCTATTCAAAAGAAAGGTTGCATTGAAAAAAGTGGACTTGAGTCGATTGTTTTCTTTTTTAAATGTATTTAGAGGGTGTAAACATCCTTTGTGTGGGCTGACCTAACTGACTTTTGACAGGATAATACCTGGCACCCCAGAGAAAAAAATAAAAGTTTTCCAAGCAAGCTGCACAGTCAGTGTTGCAACAATTATTGCTGAGTTTTCAGGTGAGCAGAGCAACGACAGCTTAAATACACAAAGAACCAGTTGGATATGTGTTGCAGCAAGTAGAGTATGTCATTTGTAAATGAAACTAGTTCACTTTATTTCTCTTTAAATCCTATGAAATTATATCTATTAATAGGTTTTATTCTAAGTTGTTTTACGTTTTAGTGGTTTTTATCTTGCTTCCACCCTGTTAAACATAACTTTGCCTGTGAAAAGAGCTTATATTATAAATATTATATCATCATTATAACCAGCCTGTTTTTTTTTACCCAGAACATACAATAAAAATTTGTTCCATTTTCTGTTTCTCTGCTCCGTCTCTGCTTCTGGCAGCGTGCCAGTGTGACCACAGAGCTCACAGTGACAGTGCAGGCTTAGATAATGAAAACACACACACACACACAAACACACACTGTCCAACCCGAGGCGGGCTGCGATGTCTTCAGTGTGATACAGTGTGTGTGCATGTGTGTGTGTGTGTGTGTGTGTGTGTGTCTCCATTTTCACCTTTTCTATCTGTGCCGTGATGGAATGGGATTACTTTGATTGGCAGGTGTGACCGCTGTTTACCACACACACACACACACATACGCTCACCCCAACATGGTGGTTATTACAATTGCCACATGAATATGTCATGTTGGGAGATCACTATGGCAACAGTAACGTGCATTGTCTTACCTTGACATGAATGGGATGTCCTGTTTTATCTGCTCCCAGGAATATTACTGTTCTGCCACCAGAGTTTCCTTTAGTCAAGGATCAGTCTGAGACATTTATTCCAGCTGTTTATACTGATATATATGTATAGATTTATTTATATGCTTACAATATTACAACTACAGTATATAGAGTTTGTTTCAGGAATATTATAACTAGGCCAGACAGACGAAAAGTTAAAACCAAAAACAAAAAACCTGCATTAAACCAAAGTTTAACAATGTAAGGATGACAGTATGCTACATCACTCATGTCTGTGATGCAAGAATGAGTGCCTGACCTCCATCTGGCCATGTCAGTATCCCACACGGTATATGGCAGAAAGGGAGGAGAAACCTGCAGGTGTAATGTTGGATCAGCTGATAATCAAACAGCGGCAGGTTGCGTGGCTGGTTCTATGGTAACACTTCTTGTTAAGGAGGAGTTTTATACACCTTGCACACCCGTGGTGAAACTCCAGTAGACCTGGTTAGCTGGCTGGCAACAGCAGTCCACAATTTTCTAAATCAGTGGTTCCCAACTTTTTTGCTTGCAACCCTTTAAAAGACTTCCAACAGTCAGGAGCCCGAGTGAATATTGAAACATGTTTTTCTTGCTGTAATCATTCGTCCTGTTCATACTGACCATTAAAAGATCCCTTCATAATGCACTTACAATGGAAGTGATGGGGGACAAAATCCACAGTCCTCCTTCTGTGCAACAATGTATTTAAAAGTTTATCTGAAGCTAATATGAAGCTTCAGCGTCCAAATGAGTCAAATCAAGTAGATATCCTTCAACGTTACAGTCTTTTTAGTGCCAAAGTCCCTCTTTTTGTTACTATACTTCCACCTGCAGCTCAACAGGGAAACACTGTCCGAGGAAACACAAAGAGGGAATTTGATGCTAAAAAGACTGTAAATGCATCATATATCCACTTGATATGACTAACTCAGACTGATGAAGACTCATATAAGCTTCACATCAACTTTTAAATGCATTTTTGCACAAAATGACATTTGCATTTATTATTTCGACTTACAGAAACAATTAGTATTGCTGAATATTTCCCTTCTCTTCTTCTTTTCCACTTGTTTTACCATTTTTATGAGCACAGGGACTTTGATGACCTCACATAAATCCTATAATAGCTTCCCCCATTTTCAACATGAGGCTACGTCTAATCAGCCAGAGTGAATGAAAACACCTGTGTGGATGTGCATGGCCTTTAATAAAGACACATAAACAATGGTGGAAGAAGTATTCAGTTATTTTACTTGACTAAAAGTTGCAGTACCGCTGTAGTAACATCAAAGTAACATCATAAACATTTTAAACCACAGTCTGTTAAGGTGGATTCAGTGTTTGAATTCTGCAATGCCAAACTACATAAAAGATATACACATCAATATATATGATTACAAACTGTTTACTATGGTTTCAGGTTTTCACAAGCTGCATGTGCTGCCATTTGGCACAAATCATCATTATGATGGTTGGTGCATTGCAAAATCATCATAGACATTAATCAATATGACAAACTTATCGACATAATTGGTTTTGCACTTACTGGTTATAGTACTTCAAAGCCATATTTGTGTAATTTCATAATGTTATAATTTTATTGGATATAATTTGGAAGGAAGGAAAAGCTGCACACCAGGATGTTTTAGCTCAAAAACAGAAAAAAACATGTTTTTCTGCTTTATCAAAAGATGGATGTGAGACTTTGGAGCAACACTGCTGTTCTGCTTTAGCTTGGCTAAAGTTGTTGAACTGTTGTTACAGCCTCCCACCACATTCCCTCACATCTGAGCGGTGTAAGAATGCTCCGTACTTAATCTAGTAGTGGTAAATCAAACATTAAGTCTAGTTACAACCACTAGACATCCCATGATCTGACTGATGGAGAGTCTCCACCGATGTAAGAAAGCGTCTCTCTGTTTTAAGGGGGTCACAAGATAAAATCAATAAAAGAAAAAAAGCACATTCAATTCTAAATTTTTGGCTGCTTTTGAATGTTTTTCATACATGACACAAGATTTCTTTTTTATTTTTTTAGCATGGTTTAAAAATATGATTAGAGCATTTCAAGGTTGATCCATGACATTGAATATCATAATTAAATCTGTCTTTTGTCCCTCTGTATGTCTTCCTACAGGTTAACAGACCTGTCAGGCTCCCTCACAGACGGCCCAGTAAACTACAAGTACAAGACCAAATGCACCTGGCTGATAGAAGGATAGTAAGTATCGATGTTTTTCCTTTCCTCCCATCGTCATTAATCTTAATTAGTTTCACTCGGTTAAGAAATGTGATTTTTTTATTTTTTATCTCATATCTGGCTTAAGGGCTCCAGATAAAGAGAGCTTTATTACTGTGTAAACAGAAGAAATTTGTCTTTCAATGTAATCATTGTGCTTGTGCCCTTTTACTGCTCAGAGATGCATGTTGAACCAGCTGAATGCACACAGTGATACTGCAGCTGTTTAACTGTATGTGAAGTGCTATATATGTTGCTGTCTACTGTTGGTGGCGAGACATGTGATGCCTGCTTGCACTGAATATTTAGTTGAGTACATTTAATGGTTAAATGTGGAAATACAATTTATGATCAACCCGCCAACCAGTTTCCTCAGGGGATGTTGGATTCGCTTTTGGCAAAGGGCCGAGGTTTATTATGTGCTCTTTAAAATATTATCGGACGACTACGAATATTTTTAGCCATGCTAGCTAGCGGCATGGCTCTAGGGCGGCAATAAATGGTCTCACAACTGTTGGCTGGATTGTTATAAAAATTGGTGCAGACATTCATTCATGAATCTTAATGACTTTGGTGGTTTTTCTGCAACACCAACAGGGTCAAAATGTTCAAGGTTCAAAATTAATTTTAATGTGCACATTGAAATTCGGTTGAAGCCCCCTCGAAGCTGCACACATAAACAATGTATTAACAAAATGTGCATGTGTATCTCACAACATGTACAACATGGATGTAACATGTAACTTATAGTGCAAAACAACTTGATTTAGTAGTGGGTAGTGCAAAGGTACAGGGTAAAAATAACTTACTGATTTCACATCTGCATGTGTCTATTTGACCTGTCAGTAATATCAGGCGTCTGTGCCCCTACATGAAAGATATATTTTACTGAAAAAGTAAAGAATCTGAATGTGATCCAACACCGAATAGAACTACTGTGTCATTACACTCGTCTAAATGGATCCAATCGTACTGATTTGTGAGCCTCATAGTAACCTGGTGTTTCTAAGGTGTCTCACTCAGTTCTGGGCCAAAGTTGTTGCTTTTCTTTTCACATCTGTCACAGGGAAAAGCAACAGGTGTTAATGTTGCAAGAAAGCATCACAGGTCTTTGTTCAAAACACAATCAGATCCTCTTTGATTGTTTAAAAGCCCATTTTGGTCTATAGATAGTGTTCCTCTCATCCTTCTGGTGTCTCTAGTTTGACTTGAAATGCAAACAGACAAAGACAAATTAAATAAACATAAGGTTGTATGTTCAATAAAATAAAAAGGAAATCTAAGCTTTTCTCTTAGCTTCATACATTCTCAGATGTTCTTTCATATCTATGTAATGTGTCACATTTAACAGAAATCAAATCAGGCCTTTCTGAATCAAAATATAATCGAGTTGGCACATCACTGCCAGTATCCAGCCCTATTAGTGTGTATGTAAACACACACTAACTGCAGCTTCAAGGAGACTTATATTGAGGACAGGACTCACTTCACACTGACTTAAGTAAAGCGAAGGGTTGTTATGAAGCACTGTGTGAGTCCCTTAAGTGCCAATTTGGATGCACCTTTCAAAAGTAAGCATACAGTAGAAGTAATATTTATTCATCAATTGTGTGTGTGTGTTTTTTTTCCATATCTGTCTGTTCTGTGTTCTCCCTCCTTTCTGTGTGTCTCTCAGTCCTAATGCAGTACTCAGGCTGCGCTTCAATCACTTTGCCACCGAGTGCAGCTGGGACCACATGTACGTTTATGATGGAGACTCCATTTACGCCCCGTTGATTGCTGTCTTCAGGTGAGCGCTTGCTATTCTGAATATGTAGGAGAGCTTGCGAGCGCAAGGGGAATATGGAAATGACTCAGGTAGCCTTTTGCACAGCTTCAAAAAGCTCCGATAAATTTTGCCCTCATGCAGTCAAACGACTCCACGTATAGGCAAACAACGGGCCTCGTAATTACCATCGTACCACAATACTGCAGTAACATAAAGAAAATATTGCAATTACTCACATTAAGCCTTGACTGCCACTTGTTTTTTTTTTTTCCAAAGGACAATCTGTAAGCATGTGGGTGGCACAAATTCATTAAAAAACAGTAATTCTGCAATAATTTACTAACATCCCACTTTCTACTCTGCTCCATCGAGGCTTATCTCCTGCTGAGAGTTCAGTTGCTCTCAGGATATTAATGGGCTAATTTGGCCTTTACCAACCAGGGAAAAAAATATTTGGCATTTGAATATATAAAGCCTAGACTTGTGTAGCATTATTACCTACAATAAATAAGCTTACATTGTTCATTATAGATGGGCACATACAAAGAAAAGCTGTAGTTGCAGCAGGGGAGGAGGCTTTGACTCATTTTATAGGCGAGGGGGTCTTTTGCAATGCATTGCATTTATTAAAAGAGGCAGCCTGACCACATGAGAAACCATCGACCCCCCCCCCAATGAAAAACCCTCATCAAACAAATAAAAATCGAAATGCGGTATGACTGCGCTGCAGTGTTGTTTTACTCTAAAGCTAATCACTGTCATATTTTTAGAGGGCACTGCAATTCCTGGAATGGAATCCTTTTTATCTTACAGCTCTCCAGCGGTGCTCTCAAACCAGAGTCCATAAAATACTGCAGCATTTCAAAATGCCTTTTATTATTATTGCTTTCACTGGGAGTGGTTATCTGTCTTTCTCTCTCTCTCTCTCTCACAGTCTCTTTTCGTGTTAAACTCTCTCTTCTAGTGGTCTTGTGGTACCGGAGTCCAGGGGTAATGAGACAGTCCCGGAGGTGGTGACGACATCCGGATACGCTCTGCTTCACTTCTTCAGCGATGCGGCCTACAACCTGACCGGCTTCACCATCGCGTACTCGTACGTTTAGTCTTCAAACCCTCCTTCGCTCTTTTTTCCTTCACTTTCTTGTCTCTGTGCTCTTCCTCCCCTTGTTTCTCTAAACTCACGTGTACAAAATGTTATATTAACAATAATACAAATAGGCTATAATGTGTGATTGAGTTTCAGCACTCCGATCAACACTGTTTCACAAAGAGCTCACTGTATGCTACCTGACAGAGAAAGATAGTGACTAACTGGTGAGGAAAGCAGGACAGCTAACAATCAAAGAGACAGATATTTTTCACAGTTGTTGGTTGAGACCAAAACAGAGTTCAAAGGTGAGTGAATACTGGACTTTAGTCCATCTGGAGGCCAGAAACACGACTCCATGTGATGATAATGTTGCTCCATGTCTATTGGATGTGTACACAGGTTGCTCTTTGGAAAGTAACTAAGTACATTTACTCAAGTACTGTACTTAAAGACAATTTTGAGGTACTTTACTTTAGTATTTCCATGTGATGCTACTTTATACTTCCACTCCACTACATTTCAGAGGGAAATATTGTACTTTCTACTCCACGACATTTATTTGACAGCTTTAGTTACTTTTCAGATGAAGATTTGACACAATGGATAATATAACAAGCTTTTAAAATACAACACATTGTTAAAGATGAAACCAGTGGTTTCCAACCTTTTTGGCTTTTGACGTCTTACAAAAAGCAGTGTGTAGTCGGGGTCACATTTCAGATGTCTATGAGTTGTTAACAGCTCCACCAAATAGTGATTTTTCCCTCTAAACTTCTCACATGCTTTCATTTCAATAAATGTTCAAATGATCCAATATTTCACCAAAAATCAAAGATCAGAGAAAAAGTCCAAAAACTGAAAACAGATTTGTGTATCAGAACTTTGTTTTTTTCTTCTTTCCTCTCCCATTAATCATCTCACGACCCCTCAGATTTATCTGCTGACCCTTTGGAGGGGCCCCGACCCCTAGGTTGGGAACTACTGGGCTAAACTAGCTAACTGTCTCCAGCAGCTACAACAGTAACAAGCTGCTCTAACACTGATGCTTCACTATTAATAATCTAATGATGTCACAAACCACTACTTTTACTGCAATACTTTACATTTTATAGGATTTTTCATGCAGAACTTTTACTTCTAATGGAGTATTTTTACATAAAGTAAAGGATCTGAATACTTCTTCCACCACTGGTTGATGTTTACATGAGTCAAATTACTCCCTCTGCTACTGAATGTAAATAAACAGTCAACCAATGATGTTTTCCTGGTGAAGACATTGTTCGTGCAGGAGGCTTTTTGTTACCAAACCCTATAAAAAAATCCTCTTGTACAGTGCAATACAACCACAAATTCCTACTGTACATCATAATGCTGTCACCAGCTCTTACTCACAGACACAAACCAGGCTGTTTTATGCCTGTAGGGATGGCCATGATGGAAAATTGAATGATAGGTGGTAGGTTGGACACATGGGAGGGGTGAGGACAGTACAGTCACACAGCCTCAAGGCTTTCTCTCTCTCTCTCTTTCTATCTCACACACACACACACACACACACACACACACACACACACATACACATACACCTGGGAGATAAAGGTTGTCATGACGACCCTCTTGTCACAGCAGAAAACCTGCTTTTTGTATTAACGAAAAGATGATTTTCTGCCTCTGGTCCTTGACTCTTTTTTTTTTTTTTTCCATCTCTCTATCTCTTTTAGCATGTATGCATCTGATATTGCAGGGAAACAGTGCGTTCACTGTTTTTTTGTTCACTGTTTCGATTTTCTTGTGTAATTTCATTTTTTCTGCTCTTTTTCATGCTTAGGTCTTCATATCCAATGGTCTCTTATTTTCAGCCTCCTTTGTGTCTTTCTAGCTGCATCTCTAATTTATCTTCTCTTTTTTTTTAAAAAACCATACAGTTTATGTCTTTGCTCCATCGTCCTGATGTGTCCCACGATTTCTCGTTATGTTACGTTACATTTATTTAGCAGATGGCGACTTATTTCACTCGATAGATATGAGATTCAGATGTCGTCAAAAATCGGAGGTGCATCCCTCTCAGACACAAAAAAACTGACTGAGGTTCATTTTATTTATGCAACATCATGGGTGCCATTAGTAGCTTTCTCTTTCTTTGATACAAGTTATCCATGAATACTTAATAATCCACGATGGGCCTCACTGTTAAATATAACATGTGATGTGGAGGCTGATTTTGGGGCTGCACACAGTTTGTAAAATAGAACGTATGATGTGGAGGCTGATTTTCATCCAGAGAGAGTGCATTATTTTCTCCTAACTGCATGGGTTGGAGTGGATTAACCCACTTAAAATATTGTCTATTCTGATACCACAGACATGGAAAATTCTCATGTTTAAATTGGCTCGCAGGCGTTGGTTAAAATTGAATGTCAGGACACCTCAAACTGAATAAAACTGAATACAGACACTTTAACAAATGGGTCAACCCAAACAGTCATGGTATGGTTCTGATATTGGATGTTTTTCAGCCAGTTTATTAGTTTATTACAAGATTCTTTGTCTTATTAGTGGGTAAAGCTGTAATAGTTCATTTCTTTGGCCACTTCAGGACAGAAAAATCTCAAAAACACACTGGTTCACCTTATTACCTTGTTATGCCAAACATGTTAGATAACATTCACCTACTTACAGATCCAGCAGACAATGAGCCACAGTATTATTCATTAGGAATGGTGTTTCTAATTAAAGTGACTCTCCCTTTAGCTTTGCTTTGGCCTTGATGAAATCCTGAGGAAATATCTGTCTTTTTAAATAGTAAACGGCTGCATTTAAATGGCGCTTTTCTTTTTTCCAGAGCTTGTTTTTTTTAGCCGCTCATTCGTCCGTCCACACATACACTCACACACCGATGGCAGCGAGCTACTATTCAAGGTGCCGGCCAGACCGACGGGAGCAATTTGGTGTTCGGTATCTTTGCCCGAGGACACTTCGACATGTGGACAGGAGGAGCTTGGGATCAAACCGCCAACCCTGTGATTAACGGATGACCCTCTCTACCTCCTGAGCAACAGCCGCCCCAGATCCTGAGGAAAAATATCTGACTTTTTAGCTGCTAGTTGTTCCACTTTTTTTTTTTTCACGCTGATTGGTCTGTCTGCTGTTTTGGTGCTGTGCAGGTAGTGAACAATGCATTTGTAAGAGTTTTTTTTTTTTGATGAAAATAGCTGCAGGCTGCTGCTGGAAACAAGGCTGATGAGCGGTTAGACTGATTCATACAATCACTGTGTTGTAAAACCAAAAGAGAAGCTGCACCTGAAGGCATCTCCTGCACCTCAAATCTGTGGGGTTATTTAAAAAGTACTGCACACCTTCAGTCAGAATCTAGTTTTCTTCCCTCTGTGCTACTGTATAACCTTGAAGAACTTTCCTTTGACTTCCTGCTTAATTGTGTCTCCATCAGGATAAACTCTTGTCCCAACAACTGTTCGGGCCACGGCAGATGCAGCACGGCGAACTCGGTGTCAGGCCGAGTGTACTGTGAGTGTGAAGAGTACTGGAAAGGAGAAGCCTGTGACATCCCGTACTGCAGAGACAACTGTGGCAGTCCGGATCACGGCTACTGTGACCTGACCGGAGAAAAGCTCTGTGTCTGCAACGACAGCTGGCAAGGTAAAGGAACGGGACAAGGGGGGGAAGGGAGGGGGGGGGGCAGGACAGAATATTATCAGGAACATTAAAGGACGTATATGGATGAACTTAGAGGCTTCACTGAAACTTTTAGTCTCATTGGAGTTCAGTCAGGAAGAGAGAATTGATGGTGAGGACTGAGGCAGGGGAAAGGTTATTTACTTCATATGTAATGTGTTGATGATTCCTCTAAATATTTATTTACTGGTTCGAAAATGAAAAATATGTCCAGATGTCTCACTTGAAACTGGGCTAAATATGGTTAGATTTTTTGAAAGGATATTCAGGTTACATAACCATTATTTCAACACTGGTTAATGACTATATTTCATCATGTAGTGAGGATCTGCTTCACACTGAAACATAGTCGTTGAAATTCTGTTAAAACAACTTTTATGTGAACAAGATGTTAATTCAGTCCCGTTTCTTTTGACCTGCAAATGACACATCAGTGCTAAAAAGTCAGATTATCACTTCTGCACCTTCATATCATCAGAGCTGCAACTATTAGTTGATAAATTGATAAGTTAATAAGCTATTTTTTAATTGAATAATCGTCAGTTATACTAATTTTTTTAGAAAAATGCCAAATATTTGCTGGTTTCAGCTTCTTTAATGTGAGAATATGAAGCTTTTCTGTATCATATATGATAGTAAACTAAATATCTTTGGATTTTGGTCTAATTATCAGACAAAACAAGACAAGATTATTGGAGAAAATAATCAGTAGAGTAACTGATAATGAAAATAAACTGTGTAATTACAAATGACGTCACTGTCAGTGTTATTTATTCTCACAACAAAGACTACATTTCCCATGATGCCTGTCAGAAAGAGGATCTGTTTGATGTCTGCTTGTGATTTATGTGTTTTTGTGTGTTTTGTTTATTGTGAACATGAGAAAGGAAACAAAGGGAGACGTGTGATGTCGCCTGATATGATATTATTTTATGACATAAAACAATAGATGTAATATCCAGGGAAATCTTGCTTAGTGGTGCATAATATATGTGGATTCATTATGTTTGTTTTTTTTATGTTTGTTGCAGCAGCACACAGAGGAACATTACATGAGACTGTGATAGATGCACTCCCTTTAATAAAGCTGTGATGCAAATTGTTAAATTGGAAAGTATTAGACATAAATATAAAACACAATGAAGAGTGTGGGAGACATTGTCCATTTTCTCAAATTATCTAATTTGTTGAAAGCAATTATACTGATGCTCCAAAATGAATATGCTCGTTTCTAATGCAGAAATACTGTTTAAACAGCTTTCTCTATTTTGTCTGAAATGTCTCATCAGTGTGAAACTCATTGCCGAACACACATTATTATCACTACTGCACTATTGTCTCACTCCACTGATGCATCCGTCTCTAATCTCATCAACACCGAATGTTCATCTGTCCTCAAAACAATTAAGATCCGACGTTATTTTACATAATAATTCTAATCTGACCCCGACAGACACATGAGAACAGATAAAATGGTGAAGCGCTGCCCCCTGCTGGATTAAAGCTGTAAGCACACGTAGAAGCCACTTTCTACTCTTAAAAACTGTATTTTAACAGGTTTTGTCTGCAGACTCACACTACAAATGTATGAAGATAGATGAGCTGAAAAAACTCATAATATAAACTTGCCAGTAAGAAAATAACAGTAGTTACATATTTTTGTAGAGATTCCCTTTAAAGTCTGTGCGTGTAATGACTTTTTTACAACCTTTATATACAAAGTAGTCACAGTTAATAACCACAGTAAATGCAATCATCTAAAATGAATAATTATCAATTAAGCAATGTTTTATATATATATATAACAATATTACAGAACAATAGTTCCCAACAATAAGTAAATATACATACATTTGAGGCCCTTGTTCAGTACCAAAATGAATGTCATCTTAACATTCCTGGATGCCTTATCTTGTTAATAATTTGATAAGATATTGAAGGTTAATTTAAATGCCCTGTTGATGTATCTTGCAAGATAAGATAAACAATGAGACATGCAAAGTTTATATAAGGGTTGTGTGTATATTTTATAGCATGATTAAAACATTTTTAGACTGCTAGAGATTGAGTTTGGCTTTATGTTTTTCATCACTTTTGCATGACATCATTTTTTTCTAGCACAAACTAAGCAATGTGTCTGTTTTGTCATTTTCTTTGAGGGTCTTTTAGACAAACCTGCTAAATGTTTGCAGTTCTGTTTGCTGTTTTAAATGTGTGTGATGCGACGTTTCACACACACAAAGAAAACCTGTTTTTCACTAAGAAATGATGAGACAATCGCTCTGTGTCTGCTTGTTGTGCTTAAGACTTAAATAACGCTGCAAAGGTCAGAATCTGCACTCGTGACTCGTCTTATTTTATACATATTTCTACATGTTATGAGAGATAAAATAAGCTGGAAGCCGTGACATCAGACACTGCTGTTGAACAGAGAGCTGTGTGTGTCTGCGGGGTCATGGACAGTCACACAGCCTCAGCGGTGGGGTAATAACAGTGTCGGTTGCCATAGCAACTGACCTGTCACAGCAAAAAAACAAAAACAAAACACGTCTCAATGAAAAGATCATGTTCTGAATGCAGTTTGCATTTGTTTCCTCTCATCGTGCATTTGTTACCTGCTGAAACATTAATCAGACCCACCTGCAGCTTTAGAAAACTCCTCTTTGATCTTCATCATATTTGAGTGAGAAAAGTCAATTGTCTTCACTTATAAAGGATGACAGGGATTTAATTAATCTGCTGTTGTCTGACTGATCACTAAATCTGAAAACGTCTTTCTTCTTTTTTATTCCTTTTCCTTTTCTTTTATGTGTGGAAACCCCGTTCAGGTGCTTTTAAAGGGTCGATTGATCTGACGTGGCGATTTTTTTTAAAAACCGAGCCGCACCGGTGAATCTTTAAACAGATTTGTTCCTTTTGGCTTTGCAGACTGCTTCCTCTCAGTAGCAACAGATGATGCAATGCTTTTCCACTGAAGACTTGTTTTATTGCTTCATCAAAAGAAAAAGAAAAAAGAGCTAATCTTCTCTGTATTTATCAGGATTTATTTCCTGTCTTTCCTTTATTTCCTGTGTTTCATGTTATCTGCACAGATAATACAATAAAAATATAATTCCCTTGTGAAGACGCAGGCTGACTTTGGAAAATAAAGTCCGATTTAGTATATTTTTATTATTATCACATTACTGTTTAATATTTTTGCTCCTTTGTGTTATTGATTTAAATAAGTTCACAACTATTAACTGAATACTCTTGTGAATACTTTCTTGTGATTGGTTCACTGATTGTCTTTTCTGTTATCGGCTGTTGTTTTGCATGACTCTGAGAGGATTTAATGAGTCTCTTCTCCTCTTGCCTCAGGTCCAGACTGCTCTCTGTCCGTTCCCTCCACCGAGGCCTTCTGGGTGCTGCCGAGCATCAAACCGTCAGCTCAGTCTCTGGGTCGGGCGTCCCATCAGGCCCTGGTGCACTCTGGGCTAATGTGGGTGGTGGGAGGTTACTCCTTCAACTACTCCAACTACCACATGGTCCTCAAGTAAGCAAGCATCTGACTTCCTGTAGCAACCTTCAGTTAAAACTCATCTAAAAGGGTAGAAAACAGGCTGATAAGCTGCCCACATGTACGCTGACAGTGACAGTGTGGATGTTTGAGTTAATCTCACTCGGCAGGTAATCTGTGTGAATGTAGAAGTACATTTTTTTCTTAAAACACGAGTCTGAAATCGGTTACGACACCAGTTAAGTGTAAAATGAACATTAATGTAGCGCTTCTGTCCTACGAGGTCCAGATGTGTAAGTGCCATGTTGAATAACTAGTTAATTAAACCCAGCAGGAACGACTCGCCGGCTTATGATTTAATTAATCAAACTCCACGATTGCTTGCATTGTAATCAGAGGAAATGCATCATTTAATAATAAAAAGTGGAAACACATGATACTGTAGAGGTGGAATTTCAGCTCGTTGGGTCTTTAGCGGTTCTCTGGTTGGTCCTTTATGAGAATTAAACCAAAACATAAATATTTAACTGAGATTTACAGAAGCAACGTTTAGTTAATAGAGCAGAGGTTTGTAGCTTTTAGTTTCCAGTTTGGCTTTAATTTAGTCTTCAACAACCTTCACTGAACACACTTTCACACATAAACTAACAAACGACACAGATTCAAACCAGTGTAAAATTGACCTGCATAAAGAATAAACAGCTTCATGGCTGTTGATAAAAACAATATATAAAAACAAAGTGTTGACACAGAAAGAAAAAAAAAAGCAAATAACTTATTTCCACAGTGGTACTGGTCTGCCCCAGTTCTACACATACTGGTGAGCCTCTGACACATTACTGACTGAAAAAGTTGTGACGTACAGACTTGATTATAGTAGATGATAATGATACAAACTGTATGCATCTCCCCATAATCTACTTTTTTCATTTCATTAAATAATAAGTTCGAAGTTATTGTTGGAGCAGCTGGAAACAAGCCCAGGTTGTCTGATTAAACTAAATTTAGTTGAAAAATGTAAATTTTGTAGATTTTAAGCTTTATTTTAATGACATTTGAAATCAGATTTTCAACATATAACTTGTTCTTCTGGAAATACATGATGGCTTCTTTACTTCTGCCTCCAACTTGGATTCATCTATAGGGATTAAACTTTGTTAAACTACTGTGTCAGTAAGAAAACATCAAGTTCGAGTGAACAAGTGGACACAAACATCACTGTTGTGATTCTTTGATTTTTCTTTCTCTGTGTAGCTACAACCTGGAGACCAGTACGTGGGACGCGGTGCCCGTCAGCAGCGGTCCTCTCTACAGATACGGACACTCACTGGTTCTGTACCAGGTAAATACAGCTGTTTCACACACACACACACACACACACACACACACATACACACACACACACACACTGTACATATATATGTGCGTATATGAGAACATCAATCTTTCGGCCATGTTTCCATCAGCTGGAGACAAAACCCTTGTAGCTAGTAGTAGTTGAATAGTCTGGTTTAGGCTAATTTATAAAAATAAAATAATGTGATAATTTATTCGTATAGAACAACTTATTTTAGCTTGTAAGTAATTTTGGGAATCACCTTGCAGAGCAGAGCTGGTGTGTGATAGCCGCAGGTACAGACGTACAGTATGTGTGTAATTACATTTGTCTTTGCCTAAAGCAGTTTTTATTTCCCTCTTTAGGAAACTTAAACTGCTCATTATTGCATTTAATATTACTAAAGAACTGGAAGAGATAAATTCACTGACTTGAAAAACTGTAGTTCAGACATCATTTCCTGCTTTGTAACTTTCATAACTTGTCATAAATTTTGGGCGTTAACACACCAGTAAATTGATTATGAAAGAAAATTGTTCTGCTTATCTAGAAACTTCTCCTTCTCTTTGAAGTGCAGAGATACAGGGAGTCATTGGAAACGTAGTCTGGGAGTCTGCTCCATTATTCAACACGGCTGTACAGAAATGAGAACATCAGAATCCTCCGTGCGTCCGCCGTAGATCACTCACTTCACAGTTCAGAGCATCAGACCATGCGTCACTGTCTAAATACTGGGACACATGCTTATTTTGAGGGGAGGCAGAAATGTAATGGTGACGGACAGCGAAGGGAAAAGGAAGACGAATGTCTCTGTGCTGTAGTCAAGGTGAGATTTGATCCAGATGAGGTCACGGCGTGTCCGACTGAAGCCTGGAGATGACGCGCAGTTACTCAGACTTGTTTACCACACACACACACACACACACACACACGACCTTTTAACCTCAAACCCTCCCTGTAACGCTGAAGGGAGATGAAGGGAATGACTTCACTTCATCGCAGAAGTTTGTCACCTTCTCATGAAAAATCTTAAACTTGAGCTTATTTTTAGATCAGGGAGCAACACGGATCACCAGACTGACCGACTCCTCACCTCTCACCCTCCCGCTTCATGCTGACATTTCAGACTAAGGTCGTCGCCGCTGCGCCGCAGATACGAGAAGCGATAATTTGATACATGCATTTTTAGCCACGCTTATAATTTGGCTCTAGCAATAACCAAAGTGAAATATTTCAACAATTATCAGATGGATTGCTGTGCAGTTTTGGTGCAGATTCAGAATATAACCCTACAGCAGCAAACATTATAGGGAAAACATGACACCAGTGTTGGCGGTGAACGCCGGGCAGATGTTCACTGTCATTAAACGCGTTTCCAGCCACCTGTTTTTGTGCGCATTTTCAATTTTCACATAAAAACGTCCCCCATCCGTTCAAAAATGTGTTTGTCTTCCTGTTCCTGCAGTTGGATGTTTGTTCTGTGCAGAATGATGTATGTGAACAGTTTGTTTTCATCTGCTGAAGGAGGAAAGTTTCTCTGAGCTCACCTTAAAATCTCAGTTGAAAGCGTCGGGCCTACCAGCAGGATTTGTGACAGTTGTGGTCCAGTATTCAACTTACATAAATGTGATGTGGAAACACTGAGAACGGACTTTACAGTGAAGGAGGATGCATCTTGTGTCCTGCTGGAAAACTTTTGAAATGAACAATATTTGCATATTCATAGATTTTGCATGAGGGAGAAGGAGTAGATGTTATTTTAAAGATTTTTGACAAAGTAATTGAACTTCTCAGTGGAAAAACCATGTCAGACACAAAATATTATACCTGTCCTAAACTTATACATGTCTTAAAACATGATCGGAGGGGGTTTTAAGTAGAAACTTGAAAGAAAAAATGGGTTTTTATGCTTGGTTGAGGTGGAAAAGTGGAAACAGACTTACTGAGAAAAAGAAAAAAACATGGTGTACATGATGAAAACATCAGATCTGTGTGGAGCGCAAACACATTTTTCACATGGTGGAAATTACAGCAACCGTTATTACGTCATCCTTCTCTTCTGAGACGCCACTTTCTTCCAGGCTGAAAGAAATGAGAATCATTTATTAACAAAAAAAAAACACATCACTCATCTTTCTCTGTCTTCCCCCTCATGATGTAGGATGACATCTACATGTTTGGCGGGAAGCTGGAGGCGGGATCAGCCAACGTGACAGATGAGATGTGGGTGTTCAACATCCCTAGACGTACCTGGTCGCCACGGAAACCAGCGCCGCCCCCTCCATACGCCCTGGAGGGGCACACCGCCCACGTGGTGGAGCTGGCTGACGGCGAGCCGGTGATGCTGATCTTCTTCGGATACTCGCCGATCTACAGCTACATCAACAAAGTTCAGGAGTACAACATCAGTAAGTTTGTTTAATTGCTTTTTATTGATGAGAGTTAAACAGGGGAACTCCTCACCTTCACACAGGTGTTGGGATTTTAATACAGACTTGTTGGGTCCTATTTTTTTAAATGTTTTATATTTTTATTTCCATTCTTTTCTGATGTTGAGGATGTAGATGGGCAGAGATGGACATTCTGCTCTTGTTAGTTTTAATGATAAGTATACAACAACAGTATAACAATACTCGGCTGCTGAATATTTACAAATGCAAGTGTTTTTAGCTTCAGATTTGGGAGCAAACTTACTAGTTATATGTTTTAAACACATGACTGTAATCATGTGATAAACAATATCATCTTACACTTGAACACACACGACCTGAGGATGCGACCCATCCCAAAACTGACACCCAGAGCTCGCATAACCTCCGCTTCTTCTTCTTCTATCAGATGTCAGACAGGTGGATCTCAGAGTAAAGTTTAAAACCCAGCAGAGGCCGCTGTTGCAGGACTTAAGTCAACTTCTCTGAGAAGGAGGGTTCAGGTTTCTGGTTGAGAGAGTGAAGTTCTGCTGTTAGACAAAACTCATCTGAGTCCATAATTTGAATAACTCATGTCATCATCAGTAATTTCTGCACGACACAATGGAATGAAACGTTTCTTATATAAAATATTACAAGCATTATTAATGCTGTTTATGTTATTTTAAATTGTGTTATGTGTAGTTGCACTTTTCACACATGCTACCCGTTGTTTGTGTTGTCAGTGTGAAGTATTTCGTGTGTGTGTGACAGTAAATATGAACTTAATCTTAAAAGAAAGTAAACTCATATTTTCCACTTGTGCTTTATTGTTTTTATTATTTCATGTGGCTGAATGAGACCAAATCCCTGCAAAAGAAAGACTTTTGACTGCTGTTATAGCATCAGATTAATGCAGATGGTTTTGCAGTGAGATGTTCAACACTCACATATGTGTGTAACGTTCAGGTACTTTTGTCGCTGTAACTTTCAGTTTTTCTGTGCGACCAGTAGATGGCGTCGTCGACCAGCGTTAAACCAGCAGCTGAAATGAGAGCTGGATCTTTGACACGTTCTGGAGCAGAAAACACACACACTTGCCTGCACATGTACACAACTTCCATTAGACACACAACACACACACACACACACACACACACACTCAGAGTGGTCATTAAGAAGCGGCGGCGCCCAGGCCGGAGCGTCTGGCAGAAGACAATGATTAATGAATCCACCGCATTCCCTCACTCTCCTACCTGCCTGTCATCCTTTTTTTCCTCTTTTTCCTCCTCCTTCTCTCTCTTCTTCTTCTACTCCCCCTTTCTTTACCTCCCTCCCTCCTTTTCCTTTCATCTGCCGAGCCTCTGTTTCTGACCCCCCCTCTCTGTCATCGCTCCTCCTTGGTCCCAGTCATCCCCTCCTCCTCCTCCTCCTCCTCTCCCTTCACCTTTCCTTTCCCTCGCCCCCCTCGTCTGTCTATCACTTTCATCTTCTTCTCTCTCTCTCTCTGACATTGTCACAACGTCAGTCGGTACCGGGCATCATTAGGCTTCAGAGGGAGCGACTAAGAGTTGGTGCAACCTGGAAATGAGCAGAGGGGAGTAGGAGTGGAGTGTAAAATGTGAGGTAAAAGGATTTAATGACAACTCGGTGAGGCAGGTTCACAGCAATTAGCTGCCAGAGATGAGATAAGAGTTGACCTTCTACTTTTTCTTCATATGCAGTACGGCCCGTCTGTCTCTGCTCCTGCTCCTCCTCCTCCTCCTCCTCCTCCTCCTCCTCCTCCTCCTCCTCCTCCTGTGTCTCTTCCTGCTGTCATTTGCTGACTTTCTTTTTCTTGCTTTGCTTCAGTTCATGAAGCTTTATTGGCACAATGTTTTCATTAAAGAGTATGTTGCCACAGCATTTGAGCCAATGTTGGACAAATATACGATATGTATTTAACACATATTAGACATTTCTGTTCTGCAACGTCTCCTGATATTTGTTCTATTTAAACTCTTCTCTTAGAAGGGAAGGAAAGACTGACATTTATGTACATTTGGGGACAATTTCATCTCAATTTCTTCCATATTATGATAACATTATTAGAAAAAATGACACTTATTTTGTTACATGTGAGACACAGAACTGTTTTTCTTCCTCTGTCAAGCCATTGTTTATATGTTGATCCATTTCAATAACCAAATTTGCGATCACTGAGACTGTTTAGTTCCAATTTGTGTGTGTAAAGGGTTTGTAATTTGACTTTCTTCAATAGATTTCAACTAAATTTGGGGAAAGTTTAGCCAATAGTGCCACCATGATGCAGGTTCTTGATACAGACTAACATTTAAAAGTAGTATAAAAATACAAATTTAGAGGATTATGTGGAAGTATTCCCTCTTTGTCTCAGTTTCTCTCTTTCTTTCTTAGTTTTTTCCTCCTCTCTCTGTTTTCGGTACCTCTCGGGGTCTCTGGGGGTTCCAGATGATGTTTTCTCAGGCTTCTGAAGTTCCTCCTCCTTCTTTGTTTGTTGTGTTGTGTCATTTCCTTATTGGGGGGCTACTTGATGTAGATGATGTAATCCCGGCCTGTTTTTAATAATAATTTCCATGCATGTGAATCCATCTGTACGCCGGTCTAATAAAGGGACACTTTAAATTCAATAAACTCTTGATTTTCCTCTGGCTTCTCTCTCTGTTTGGCTCACTTTCTCCCTTCTTTTCTCTTCATTCACTCTATCTCACCTCCAGAAGTGCTCTGCTTTTTTTTTTTTTGGCATGAAAGTGGGGAAAGCCGAACTTGCCAACTCATCAAAAACTTTTTTTTAAGTGATTCCACTTTGATGTTCTTCCCTGAGTGTTCTTCATTAATCAGCCCTGTCGCCTCTGTCTGTCTGTGTTTGTGTCTCAGGGTCGAACTCGTGGCAGGTCGTGTCTGCGGGCGGCGCCGTGGTCCAGGGAGGTTACGGCCACAGCAGCGTGTACGACGAGGCCAGCGGCTGCGTGTTTGTCCACGGCGGATACAAGGCGCTTAGCAACAACAAGTACGGCCTCGTGGACCACATGTACCGCTACCACGTCCATACCAGAACATGGTGAGAGCACAGAGATATGTTAAGTATAAAAGTCAGCATCAATATCTATGAAACACTTTGATTTAAAATGGATATTCATGTCCTGCAGCAATATTTTAAAAACCTGCCAAAATAAATATACTGCATCGATGTCCGACCTCAGCAGCTGCTTCTGTCATTGTGTAGAAATGTATTCATCCATTCTCTAAGCCAGTGGTTCCCAAAGTGAGGTCTGGGAACCCCTAAGGGTCCTTGAGGAGGTTCCAGGGGGTCTCCAGCAAAAAGATGAATAATTTATTTTCACTATTATTCCATCTATAAGTAACACAATGATAAAATGTGTGACTATTTCCTGGGACAAAATCTTATCAAATGAGGGTCTGTGTTTGTATCAGTCTGGAGCTGCAGCCAATCCCATCATGCATTGGGTTGAAGGTGCAACCTGGACGGGTCTCCAGTCACACTTACAGGCAATAGGAAGTTATTGTGCAGATTTGGATAGAAAAAATTTACCTGATATATATTTTTTAAAGAAACTTTAATATCAAACATCACTGTGTTTTGCTGCACTGTGAGTTTAAACAGGTCTTAGTTTCGAGGTTGTCAAACAAGATTTGAGCTGCATTGATCAGTCAGTTAATCGACGAGTTGATCAGCAGAGTACGAATGCTACATTTTTGAGGGTTTCAGGCTCTCAAATATCAAAATTTGCTGCTTTTTATTTGTCATACATTATAGTAAGTTTAATATCTTTTGGTTTTGGACTGTTGGTCAAATAAAACAGTATTTGATGATGTGGTCTTGGGCTTTAGGAAACTGTGAATGACATTTTTCACTGTTTTTGGATGTTTTCCCGATCAAACGATAGGTTGATCAATCGAAAAATAATTGTAAGATTAATTTATAGTGAAAATAATATTTAGTTGCAGCCCTAAAAAAATTTTGATTTCTTTTTGTATCTTCAACTGACCGGTGATACATTAAAATATATTTAACCACATATTGATATATATAATCAGTAATTCATTCCTCACAAACAGTACATTTAAGTTTGATAACTAGTTCATATTACTGGTGAAAAAATGTTTGCATGACTTTTTAACCTTTAACAGAATATTTTTCTGTCTGAAACTATTCGATGCAGCTCAAACAAATCTGTAACAGCAATAAAAAAAAAAAAAAAGTTATTCTATCATTATAGTGTTATGTATATTCTATGGGAAACCAGAGCAGAAAATATTATGTTGTTTCTTTTTCTTCTTCTTTTCAATTTCAGTAGCTATCATAGTAATTCAACAAAAAAAATACCATTTTTGCAGATGTAATTCTCCAACCTTTGGATATAATGAATAAAAACATTCAGAAAAGGATATTTTTCATTAAAAAAATGTCTGTATGTATGTAAAGTCCTTCCGAGGGGAGAATATCTGAGTGTTGTAGTGAGAGACGGGAGAGGAGGGTGAGAGTAGAAGGATCTGACAGGTGGGCTGACCTCAGGTGACCTCAGGCAGATGGATGGGTGAAAGAGGATGCTCGGCTTTATCAGTCTCTCTTCCTCATTTAGTATCCGTGCACACGTGCGCGTGCATCACACACATGTGCACGGATACACTAACATATGTTCACATGCACACACACACACACACACACACAGCCTGCTGTCTCTCTGCGGCTCTCACTTTCCAGATGGAATTTGTTGTCGGGAGTCATGTGTCACTTGAGCTGGTGGACGTTTTGAAATTCCCAGACTGAAACCTTTTCTGGGTTTTGCAGTTATGCTATACAGCTACAGCTCAATGTAAAGATCACCTCTCTTCTGTCAGCAGAAAACTACATGACATCTGTATGTTGGTGGTTTCCAGCTGGTCCACATTTCTGTTTAGTCATGAAGTCCACACATCGGTCAGTTTAACACCCATTTCATTTGATTTTACTATGTGTTGTGCACCAGGTGCATGTTGTAGTGGCAATAGCTCTGCAGTTACTTAAATATAATAACACTGTGTCAATAATTTGCTACACTTTTTTTTAAACAATTTGACCAACATCAGTTTTTTTGCTTGAAGAAATACTGGAAATGTGGCTGTGAAGTTACCAGCTTGCTCCTACATTGACTTGTTTCTAATAGTTTTTGGACAATAACAGATGTACATATATATATATATATATATATATATCAGGCTTTGGATACACACAAAATACTTGTAAGTAGATCAGCTCATTGTTGGTTTGGCTCTACTCATGAGATTTGTTGACGATAAGAAAAATATAGAAAGTATCCATCCAACTGAAGGAACAAGAGGACAAACACATTTTTGACTGGAATTGGACTTTAAAGGTACAATAAATGACACTGAGCCTCACTAGATGTCAGCAAACAACTATCTGCTATGTAAGGATAAAGCGGAGTAACGGCGACCTGAGCAGTGAATGAAGTCACACTCCCTTTGTGTTTGTTGTTATCTGAGCTTCTCTGTTCTTTGTATTGGTAGCTGCATCCATTTCCAAGATGGTGGCTGGGTCACAAACTTTCTCAAATGACAGCTAAACAGTACACTAAAATATAAAATATGTTTCTGAAAAGCATTTGAGGCAAGAAACAGGCAACGCACTAACAGAATCTTGATCCATATTTTATCAGCACTGCCTAGTTTGACAGTTTGATCTGAGTTTCGTGAGTTGTCAGCTTTCTTCTTGTTTTCCCAACTTTACTGAGTAAACAACAGAGATGTAGGTACTATAGTGCGACATCTAGTGGCTGAATGTTGTGTATTGCAATTTTACATTAGTTTAGTGGCGTTTTTAGTTTCTGTGGTTGAAAGTTTCTGGGATTACTTGGACAAAAATAGTTTTTACATACAGTAATAGTCAATCCTTTTATTTTTGATTGTGTAGTCAGAACTTTCCTTCAAACAGTGTAAACTAAAGGATGAGCAATTTAGAAAATGATCTACATGGATCAGTATTTTCCTGTGTGTTCATCTGTGTTTTGTTTTAAGAACTGTCTAATATCAGAGAGTCTTTGGTTGAAATTCATGGTTGCTGCAGGAAATGAAGCCAGCACAGTTGGTCTCCACTATGTGACCTTTGACCTCAGAGAGGTCATACTCAGCAGACCTCCTGCAACGTCTGTGTTGAGTGTTTTTGTATGTTTGCATGTGTGTGTGTGTGTGTGTGTGTGTGTGTGTGTGTGTGTGTGTGTGTGTGTGTGTGTGTGTGTGTGCTGCTCTCATGGAGGAACAGTTGGTGTGAAGGGCAGTCACCACAGGCCAGGCCAAACATCCAGACAGATGCCATCAATAACATGGCACCATGGACACACATGTCACACACAAATAACTGACCAATTAACACTGTCCTAATATGTCTCACACTGCTGTGTGTGTGTGTGTGTGTGTGTGTGTGTGTGTGTGTGTGTGTGTGCAGGTTGATCCTCAGGGAGAGCGGTTTGGCGCGGTACCTCCACTCGGCGGTGCTGTTGAGCGGCACGGTGCTGGTTTTCGGAGGAAACACTCACAATGACACGTCGCTCAGCAACGGAGCCAAGTGCTTTTCTGCTGACTTCCTGGCGTATGATATAGGTAAGAACGAGTCACACACACACACACACACACACACACCGGGGCAGATACTATAGTAGTTTTAGTCAATCAATACATGGTCACAAATATTAGGCTATCATTCATTAATAGCTTCATCTGATCCTCACAGACGCACCAACCAACCAGCACCCTGAGGACCCTGTCACACTAGACTAGGTGGTGAACTAGCTACATTACTAGCTCATGAGATAGCAAAATGGCCGGATTAACATCATACAAATTTGTTGTTGGGCCCGTGTTGACTCCCAGTATATATGAGCTGAAACGATTTGCTGCTTAATCAATCCAGAAAATTAATCGGCAGTTTTTTGGCAATTTTTCAGGCCTTACAGTACTGCTGTGATGGAATAAAACTACCTTACCCTCAGTTTTCTGTGTGCAGTAACTTTTACAATAAATGAGAACAATATAAACTAAAACAATGAAAGTGTTAAAACTAGATTTTGACACAGAATCCCTCTTCAAGACCACAAGATGAAGGATGGAAGATCTGTCTTGGTTGATATTCAGTGGTGCAAATTTACAAAAAAACCCAAATGCAATTAATCAAATCAAATAATGGAGTAAATGGAGTGGATAGCAAGTTAACGCAAATCACATAGTTATACATTTTACTCAATACTGTATCACAACTGACAGAAAACCATCTCGCATAACTTTGCTGTTGCAATTTTTATTTTGCTGGAGAAGAACGGACTAAGATAACTTCCTGTAGTTCGCCGTTGCTCAACAGCACAAACTTGTGTTTTAAAATCCGCCGATGTTCTCTCGAGCTTACGTTGCTGCAGTGCATTAATAATTTGATCGTGATTATGATGAGTCTTTCAGTCAAGGCCAAAATTCAGTTTTAGTGCAAAAATTCACTCTCAGAAATACAGATACTTTTATTATCAAAACTAAATCAATGCAAGGAGCCTGTTTGTGTGCTCCACCTGCTTTGTTGACTCTTGATGACCTTGAGCTGATCATTAGCCTCCTTTATTGTGTGGGAATATCAGATATCTATACAAAAACTTTCAATATGTAATTTTCTATACTAGAGACTGTCTTTGATGTAATGATGATGAGCCACCATCACAGTTTTACTCATGTTGACCCTCTGAGGACACTGATATTAGTCATTTTTGGACATATATTGTGCTTTGTTACACACAGACACACATGCTGGTGTGAATCAGGATTGTGTGACAGCAGCATATAAAAAGAGGGAAGGAAGAAG